>NW_020954572.1:20532541-20821274 GCF_900497805.2 Vombatus ursinus | reverse complement strand
CTCTCTCTCTCTCTCTCTCTCTCTCTCTCTCTCTCTCTCTCTCTCTCATATTTTTTTTTATTTGCAAAGTTTTGAAAAATTATATGAAAGATTCAAGAATGTGGTGGTGGCACTCGTAGAGGTAAGAATTGTCCAGACATCCAGAAGATGGGCCAGAGCCACAGATATCTTCAGAGTGGATGTCAACACTTAAACTCATAGGAAGAGACCTTAGAAATTTAACCCTAACCCCTCATTTTATAGATGAGGAAATTGGGACCCAGAGAAGTAAAATGATTTGTCCATTTAATTTAATCTTGTCTACTTCTACCACTATTAAACTGATTAAAAATCAGTGATCAGAATAAAATCAAAATTCCTTTCCCCAGTACATGTATTCACTAATAGAGGTGCTAATGATTAGTAAATCAGTAAGCATTTATTGAGTTCTTTACTGTGTACCCAGCAAAAAGCATTCATCAAAAAAGGGCCTTCAGGAAGGAAGGAGTCTGAATGATCTGCTTGGGGGAGTTCTATACAGTACAATTTAGAACTGTACTTTTAGTAGCTTTAACAATTTGGTACTTTACCTTATTTTGGTATCTTTGGCATTCTAGGCATTTTATTTGTTAGTGAGTGTAATACTCAGTTTAAATTTCTGTCCTGATGAATTGAACAGTTTGAGTAGCAGTTTTGTGTCCTGGTCCTTGTGGAAAAGGCAGTGAGCCAGGAAGTATTACCAAGTATTTAATGTCATGATCAGAAATCTCTGCTTCATAAGGTAGGGCTAGTTCTCTGGGTGAAGAATGGCTCCTGTAGGCGAAGATTTCTCCAGTCATACTACTTCTACTTAATGTCCTGCTTGATAGGGTCTTCCTAAGATTAAAAATCCTCCAGTGTGTTTTTTTTTTGTCAGTACCTTGTTTGTATATAGTTGTATATTGTTTATCCCCATTAGACTGTGGACTTTTTGAAGGCAGGGACTGTTTTTTGCCTTCTTTGTATTCCCTGGTGCCTAGCACAGTGCCTGGAACAGGGTAGGTGCTTAATGAATGCTTGTTGACTTGACTTTTACCAAAGGAAAGTGGAGTGCTTTCTAAATTCTTTGATCTAGTCAGTGTCTTTTTGTTTGCTCACTCCACCAGTAGTTGAGTAGTTTTAGAAGGTTTTTGTAATCAAATTGGATTGGTAGGAAACTCATTCAACTTACTTTCTCAGCTTGTATGCTCCAAGGTTGAAAGGACATCAAAGTGTAAACACTTAACCTGTAACCTGGCAAATGATGTTTATGATTCTGTGGTTGTTGGTCCTTCTGTGACATCTCTAAGACCAACTAAAGTTAGAGGAGGTTCTTGTTTGGGTAGAATCGAATCATAATTGTAGGAACCATTTTTTACTTCAGATTCATCTGTCTCTTCTGTTTCAGAAGGGGGGAGGTGAAGTTTAAGTGTAGGATTAAGCCACGATAGCCTGAAAAACTTAAGATGGGGTAGGAGGGGAGGTTCAGAAATCCCTGCTATATAGCTTGAAAAAACTGTAAGCACAGGAGCCTTAGAATCTGCCTTAGTAAGCAGAAATCAAATAGACTGCTTGTGTAGCCACATTTAAAATTAGGCAAATCTGTAAACTCTTTTAGTTGGATTCTTTTCGAAGAACCTTTGCACTTCGAATGAAAACCCTTGGCCTTCTAGCTTCTAGCTATACCAAAATGGTGTGCCTCCCTTTCTGGCTGCATTTTGACTCCTTGTCATTATGAAATAAATAGCATCAGAGGGGCTAGAAAAAAGAAGCCTAAGTTATTTATTTTAGAGATCAGTGCAGTTTCTGGTGGTGTTTTTATACATATGCTAAAGTCTTTCCCAATAGTTTTGAGTATGAGACCTAAAATTTCACAATATACACATTCTTACACTCCTTGCACTAATTCCATGACATCTCTCCCCCACCTCCACCCCCCTCTAGGAGTCTGAAGCCCACAGGATGGAACCTATCTTGTATTTTATTTATAAATTTATGGTTTTATTGCTGTTAGCCTGTTTTTTTTTTTCTGTACTCTTTGCTTCTGCCATGTGCCAGGCACTATTATGGGTCTACAAGATACAAAATAGACATAGGGCCTTTCCCTCAAGGAGTTTATAACTTGCCTGTAGTTTCAGTTACATTTACCTTTGAATGCAATGAGTATTTTTAGAAAGTTTTCTTGGATACAAATACAAGAGTATTCCTGCCCTCAAGGAGCTTGTAACTTCATTAATTACATTTCCTTTAAGAGACTAGACCCGTAAGTATTTTTAAGAACCTGTCTTTTGGAATTATGTTAAAATTCTTATTGTTATAAACTGGCCAAGAAAAAAGCCAGAAAATTTAAAAGTCATGTTTCTTATCAAATGTCATATTCACATTTTGGGGAACACATTTGGAAGTGCAGTATGAACGTGTGCTGTGTGAGAAGTGTCATGTTAGAGTTTTACATTTTAGTCTTAATGTTGTATTAATGGAGCCTATTTGCTAATTTCATTTGATTTTTTTTTTCCTTGAATAGCAGCGAAAAGGGAGGAGAAGGCTGCTTGGTTTTTGATATATATGTATTTGGATGGTATCATGGCTGAATACAGTTTTGTTTTTAAGCCATACATAGACCCTATTTTAGTAAATGAATCCTAAACAAATGATTCGTTAATTAGGTTGTATATTAGAGAAAGAAGGGTAACCAGAAAATAAACAATGGTAGTTGAATCACTTATTTTTTTATTTTTCTCTTGGAGCTCGGTTTTCAATTTGTAACTTTGCTGAAGAATGTTTCTATGCAAGTTCAATTATCATACCTGTTTTAAGCATCCATGATGTTGAAGATGCTGAATTAGATCCTAAAGATATTAAAAAAAAATGAAAAAGCCACCTGCCGTTGTCCTGTGAGGATACAACATATTTCCAGATAAGCAAATACAAATCACTTTCAAGAAAGAGAAAACACTAACAGCTGGGCACTATCAGAAAAAGCAAGGTGGTACAAAGCTATTAGTTCTATCAGGCAGATTCTTATAGGAGTTTGAATTGTATGGGGGGGAGGATTAACCTCTAAATTTAAATGTATATAGTTTATAAATTCCAGCAACAGTTAGCTGAGTATACCCTAAAAGTCCTTTATAATCTGACACTACCTGCACCACCCATCACACTTTCAAATCAGGACAGTTTTTGCTGTCCCTAGTAAAGGAAATAATAGTCCTTCTGTGTTTGCCCTGGTCAGAGCACATTTGGAAGTATTATTTTCAAATCTGAGAATGACATTTTAGGAAAGACATTGATAAGCTGGAAGACTTTCACAAGGCAAAAACCAGGGTGGTAAGGGGCTGAAAAAAATTTATTTAAAGGAATTGGCAGTGTTTATTCTGGAGAATAGAAGACTTAAGGGGAACATAATAGTTGTCTTCAAGTATTTGAATGGTTATCTCATAACAGAGGGATTAGATTTGTTCTGCCTGGCCTCTGATACCTCCCCCACCACCAGCATCTTCCGTATTACCGTAGGGGGCAACACCATTCTTCCAGAACGTCAGTCTCACACTCTTAAGTCTCATTCTTAATTCTCACACCCACTCCTACCCTTCCCCCCATCCAATCTATTGCCAAAGTCTGTCAATTTCACTTTTGCAACATCTCTGAAATCTGCTTTCTCTCCTTTGACACTGTTGTCAGCTTGGGTGCAGGCCCTTATCACCTCATGCCATAATTATTGAAATAGCCTGCTGGTAGGTCTGCCTACCTCAAGTCTCTCACCATTCCAGTCCATCCTCCATTTAGCCACTAAAGTGATTTTCTGAAAGTACAGGTTCAGTCATGTCACACACATCCCCACATTTTCCCCCCTCCCTTCCACTCATAAACTCCAGTGGCTTATTATTGCTTCTAGAATCAGATACAAAATGCTCTGTTTGGTGTTGAAAAACCCTTTGTTACCCTAGCACCCTCCTGTCTTTCCAGTCTTCCTATACCTGAATTCCTGGCTGTTCTCATAAAAAAAAAAGAGAGAGAGAGAATTCTCCCCACCCCCCATGCCTGGAACTGTTCCCTCTTATACACTGCCTTATTTCACTGGCTTCCTTTAAAACTGAGCTAAAATCCCATCTTGTACTGGAAACCTTCCCCAACCCCTTTTAATTCTAATGCCTTCCCTCTGTTAATTATTTCTTATTTATCCTGTATATAGTTTGTGTTGTACGTTTTTTTTTTTTTTGCTTTTTGTCTGTCATATTAAATTATCGGTTCCTTGAGGGCAGGGACTATTTTTTGCCTCTTTTTGTATCCCCAGCATTTAGCATAGTACCTGGCACATAGTAGTTGCTTAATAAATGTTTATTGATTGATTGATTGATTTTCCAATACACAAAGAACAGAAAAAATTAGATATGAAGCTGTAAATGTGAATACACAAAGAAGACCAAAAAAGAATTGTGCATGAAACAATAATAAACTTCTCTTACCTACGGTTTGTTTTTAAAAGTGCATATTATATTTTATAAAGTAGTAGCAAAATTTCCATTTGATTCTGTGTCCCCTTCTGAACTTTATTTTCTGTGTACTTTTTGTCTCCTTTTTTTTAAAAATATCTATCACTTCACACTGTCTCAATCTCTACTCTCTCTTATCTAGCCAAATGGAACACTCACTTAGAACAAACTAGTGTAGTTAGGCAAAACAAATAATACACTGAGTCTGTCTGAAAATGTATGTCTCATTCTATCACCTCTATGCCAAGAGGTGGGAGGTATGCTTATGCTTCACCACCAATGTCTTCTAGAGCTTAGCATAGTGCCTGACAGGTAGTAGGCACTTAGTAAATGCTTTTTGACTTGATTTCTGAAGTCTTTGTTACTTTGAGCAGGATTGTTAAGTCTTTTAAAGTTGTTAGAATTGTGGTTATTGTATATAAATTGTTCTCCTGGTTTCACTTATTTTGTTCTGTATTCATTTAAGTCTTCTCAAATATCACGGAATTGTTCATATTCATTATTTCTTAAAGTACACTAATATTCCATTACATTTGTATGTCATAGCTTGTTTGGCTTTTTCCAAGTTGATGGGCACCTACTTTGTTTCCACTTTGTTTGCTACTACCTCTTACTTTACTAGCTTCTTTAGCCTGAATTCTTTTTCTCTGAATTCCCATTAGTGTTTATATTCTGAATCACACAATTTAACCCTTAATTATTTACTATTATTGTATTGTTATATACTTGCTTCATGTGTGTTCTTTTGACTCACCAACAAGATTGTAAATATTTGAAAGTTCACATGTCTAAATATTCTTGAGACACCTTGTTTCCATAGAGACATTCACTGTGAATATATTTTAAAATCCTATTTTCTTTAGTATTAAAAATGGTTTGTGTTTAGAATAGCAGAATCCACATCCCACTTTTTATATAATCAAGAAAGATTTAATTGAGAAGATGAAATTTGAAATTCTCTTTGGAGAAAGAAAAATAAGTAGTTCTGCTAAAGTATGGGAGATTGTTTCTAATATTAAATGTATATTCTTCTAAGTTATTTGTAAAAGATGAATGGAAGACCTTGTAAAGTAAAGATCTTAAAACTTGTTGTTTTCACATGCTGAGACTTGAAGGAAGCTAAGGATTCTAAAAGGTGAGAAAGGAGTGTATTCTAAGCATGGGGGACGGCTTTTACAAAGGTACAAAAGTGGAAAATGGCATGCAAAGATTCAGAGAGCAATATATAAGCTAGTTTGGCTGGTGATGGGATATGAAGATGGTGGTATGAAATGAGCTTACGTGAAATATCACTTTAGTGTGAGTAGACTTCAAAAACTTAATTGGCAGTAGAATTCTTGTTTTGCCATTTCATGATAAATATGTTTCATTAGTATTCATTCAAAGAAGCTATTCAAGAAGCTGAGTGTGACTGGTTGGCCACATCTTAGTCCTTGGGCTTCCTAGCTAGAAGCTCATGTTTTATGTAGATCTTCAGGTTTCCTGAATGTTGTCTTCTTATGTTGCCTATTTCTTAAAGGCATGTAGATAACAGATAGCCTGGTTGCTGTTGGGTAAACTAAAGTGACGGAAGTGCAAGCACTGGACAGAAGAACCCCTGAAGCACATAAATGATTTTGTCAGTGTAGAACTTCCTGGTATAGGCTCTCCCTCTGCCCATGAGATCCGTGACACATCTATGGCTATATAGATAAGTCCCAGGAAATTACCTGGAGCCCATGGAGGTTACAACTTGCCTAGGGTTATACTCCTTGGTAACTGGGCTTTTGATATTTAAGTAGAACTTATTTGTAGCATGGGGGTAGGATACATTTCTGTATTGCTGACTTACCAGTAACAGAATTTTAGGATATGTTATATTTTGGGGAAAACAATTTGACTGGTATATACAAATCATTCAAGATCCAACAAGTGTTTCTTAAGAGACTATTGTGTAGGGGCAGCTAGGTGGCTCTATCCATTGATAGAGCACCGGCCCTGAAGTCAGGAGGGCCTGCGTTCAAATCCGGCCTCAGACCAAACACTTGACACTTACTAGCTGTTGACCCTGGGCAAGTCACTTAACCCCAACTGCCTAAAAAAATTAAAAAAAAAAAAAAAAGATGATTGTGTGCAAAGTTCTGGGAAAAATAAAAGTTTAGATAAAATGAAAATCACCTAAATTCATCATATCTATCTGTATCGTGATAGAATTTTACTATACTTATGTACCTCTTGGAAAGGATTATTTACTGGTTGCCATTTTCTACTTGCTTCCAAGGTTATTTGAGTTATTTATTTGTCAGTAATATTAAAAATTACAATAATGGCTGAGAGTGATGCGCCTGGAGTCAGGAAGACCTGAGTTCAAATTCAGTCTCAGATACTTTGTGATTCTCAGCAAGTCGTTTAGCCACTGCCGCCTCAGCTTCCTCATCTGTAAAATGAGGATAATAATAGCACCTACCTCACAAGGTCATTGTGATTACCAAATGAGATAATCTTTGTAAGGCCCTTTGCAGACTTTAAAATACTATATAGATGGTAGCTAGCAGTTATTATTTGCGGCCTTCCTGAAGAGACTGTATCCTTATATAGGATATTCCAAAGCTAAACATCCCCAGACACTGCTGTGATTTTGATTTAGGTGTATAGGGATGATTTTGTGGTATGAGAGAGTGGAATATTCTTTGGGCCTGTTTCTTTCCATGGAATTGGTATGCCAACTGTCTGCAATATTTGTAGGAGGGTAACATTTCAAGGTTTGTAGAAAAGGAAAGAGAGAGCAGGTGGTATTGACCTGAGAAGGTCATTTTATTACCTCCCTGGCCAGGAGGAAATGATCTCATAGTTGGGAGGCTATGAAGGAGGGAAAGAAATATATTATCACAATTTATTATTTTTCATTTTATGTCACAAGATTTGACAAACGACCTATATGGATAGCACCAGAAGGACATATTAGTTGTGGTGAATTAATTGCAATACTCTTGGCACATCTGCATTACATTTTTCCCTCTTTTACAGATGGATAAATTGAGGCATTAAATAGTCAATCATCTTTCTCCAACCATGAGTATAACAGAATTATATTTAAACATGCTTCAGTAGCCTCTTTTTTGGTGCTTATGGAAGAAAGAGTAGAGAATATTTAAGTGCTGATATCATTACTGAAAGTGCCATTCCCCCACTAAACTATATTTCTGTCACCTGAATTAAATCAGAGGTATATGGTAAGAATGCTGAGGTTAGTAATAGAGTCATGAAGTTTCAGAATTGAAAGAAACTTCAGAAATTGTTTAATTCATCTTTTTTAAAAATATTTTTTACTGATAACTCTTTTTTTTAACATCACTGTCATTTTAAAAATCTCTTCCTCTTCTCTTGTCCATGGGGAGAACCATCTTTATTGTAACAAAAAATAAAAAAGGAGAAAAAAATAAAGGAGTTCAGCAAAACTAACCAGCACATTGACTGAGCCTATTATAAATAATGTTTCATACCCATTGTGCCCCACCTCTGCAGAAAAAGGAGGGAGGCACATTTTCTTACCTCTTTGGGCCAGGTTTGTTCATAATTACACAGCCTTAAAGTATTTGTACTTTCCATTTTCATTGTTGTGACCATTGTGTGTATTATTTTCTTGGTTGTCCTTACCTCACTCTTAAGTCAAATCACTTATCTTCTGATGCCTCTTCCAGTTCTTCATAGTAGTTGTTTTTTACCACTTGGTAATATTCCATTAAATTTATGTACCACATTCTGTTTTGTCATTATCCAGTTGATAGGTACTTGCTTTGTTCCTAGTTTTTTGTAAAAAAGGGATGCTATGGATATTTTGATATCTGTGACACCTTTCTGTCTGGAATCTCTGGGTCTTCTCTGTCTGTCTGTCTCTCCCTCTCTGCAAATTGCTTCCAGGATTCAGCTCATACTTAAAAAGAATCCCCTTTACAACACATTTAATAAATGTCTGTCTAGCCTTTGCTCATAGAGCCCAAGTGAGAAGAAATCCATAGCTTTTAAAGGCAGCTCAGTCCATTTTGGGATAGTTATTAATTGTTTGGACATTTTTCCTTATACCAAACCTAAATTTACCTCTTTGTAACTTCTGTCCATTGCTCTTTCTGTTCTCTGCGGCCAAACAGAACCAGTATAATTCCTCTTCCAGCAGACAGGCTTTCAAGTATTCTAAGACAGATATCACATATCACCTCCATTCCACCAAGCCACTCCCCTCCCCCTCTTCTCTTCTCCAGGTTAAACTTTCAGTTGATACTCAAGTGGCATGAACTTAAGGTCTTTGACTGTGTGGTAGCCAGAACTGAATACAAGATTACTTAGGTGGTCTGACCAGGGCAGAGTATGGTGGCATTATCACCTCCTTATTTCTAGAAACTGTACATCTCCTAAAGTCACTTAAGATGGGTTTAGCCTTTTTTGGCTGCTATACCATTCTTGACACACATTGACCTTACAATCCACTAAACAACCAGGTATTTCTTAGATAAACCACTGTGTAACTTTCCCTCATCTATAGGTACTTGTAAATTCAGTTTCTTGAACTCAAATGTAAGATTTACTTATAGGGATAGGAATTAGACCTGTGATTTCAATAGTATAGGGAACTCCCAGGGGAGGAAATTACCTCTACCAGTGTGAAGTTGGCACATTCTCACAACTTTGAGAGCAGTGAGAGGTTAAGTGACTTTCTCAAGATCTTTACATATATTCCTTTTAAATTTAATCTTATTAGAATTAGCCTAGGTTTCTAGCCTGTCAATGCCTTTTTGGAGCCTAACTCTGTTACTCATTATACTAGCTCTCCTTTCCCCCACCTTTGCATTCCCTAGCTTTATGCTATCTGCAAATTTGATAAAATACCATCTATGCCTTTATCCAAATCAATGATAAAAGTATTAAATAACAGAGTCAATCATAGATCCCTGGGGAACACCACTGGAAAGAAACCCTGCCAGTTGACATTGAATCATTCATGAATAATATTCGAGTTCCACTATTCAAACATGTCTAAATTCTAATTGTATTAATATCGAGCCTGTATCTCTCTTTTACACAATAATAGTATGAGATATTTTATCAAGCACTTGCTAAAATCTGGGTAAACTGTATAGCTTTCCTTTCCTTTGGTCTGCCACTTGAGCAGCCTTGTCAGAAAAAAAAAAAGGAAAATGGGGTTAATCTGTTCTTGATAAAGCCTTTTCTAGATATTCACGGTCTCTTTTACATATTAGACTTTTCCCAGGAATTAAAGTCAAGCTTATTGGCTTATTATTTGCAGTTTTCATTTTCTTCTCTTTTGTGCAAATTCATCAAGAGCAACTAAATTTTTTACTATCTCCTTACCTATCTTGAGTATCAACTCCCTTTTGGCCGGTTGTTCTGTCCTTTATAGTCAAAAGTCATTCTTCTTGGCAGAGAAAGCAGAAGCTAAGTAAGAATCAAGTAGTCTTATACCTTCTTTGATTCTTTTCTTTTCCTTATGTATGTATATACCTTACGTAAGGTGTATATATATATACACCTTAAAATGAAGCCACCACCATCACCATCCCTTCAAATTTCTTTTCTTACAGGATCATGCCATTCTTTATGTTTCTTCTTCTGTTTCCTGCTCTTTTTTCTTCAGAAATGAACAGATCATGAACACTGGTAAATTAGTAAATTCATCAGTTTACTAAACACCTAGTATGTGTAATGTTGAAAAGAAGAGAATCTTGAAGTCTTGAGTCCTGTTCCTCTGGTTTAATTACTACCAAATAAAGGAGCCTCTAATAAATTAGATTTGTTAGTAAGGATAGCCCATTTGGAATAGAATTGACAAGTTACGAACCCAACACATAAGGTTACTATATGCCATGGGACTTTTCTGGCACAAGAAGAGAAGAATTCATCTAAAACCAAGGTTCATCTTTGTGGTTGTGGTTTACCAAAGTTCTAGGTTGTAATAAGATTAACAGTCATGGAGGTCATGGTAACTGTGCTACTTAGACTAGTGAGAACAGTTTTATGGTAAAGCTTGGTCCAGTAAGATGTTGATTAACGCCATTAACTATGTGATTCTCAGAAGAGGACGTATTTGGAATAACTTCCAGCTTGGTTTCCCAACTGCTTTTTCTTTTTTAGATGTATAAGACACATATAAATATAGACATTAAGACATAAAAGACATATGCAAAATGATTTAATAGAAACTTGATTGAGAGCATTTCTGTCCAATAATTTAAAACCCAGGAGCATGGCAATGTAGTTAGGTGGTACTCTTGGATTAGAAGTATTTAAATATGAATAGTTTAGGTAATGCTTATATTTTGCCATTTGTCAATGTTTTTCTCTGTTGAACAGAGCTCATTATTCTTTTTCTTTCGTCTAGGAGCTCTTGTCCCTAGCCAAACGGAAACGGAGTGACTCGGAAGAGAAGGAGCAACCTGTTAGTCAGCCTGCAGCTTCTTCCGACTCTGAGACATCGGACAGCGATGACGAGGTAGGTTACAATGTCTATGATGCCAAGGGAGTCCATTAGTTTTAATAGAATCCTCAGTGTCTGAGATTTCTCTTTTTTTGGTGGTCATGTAGTATACTCCTAAAATGGGAAGCATAGTCTTAGAACTAGGAGAGTGCTTTGGCAGAAAAGTTACATGACTTGCTTATTAAGCTTTTAAGCAAGCAAGGAGAGATTTGAACCTAGGTCCTCTGACTCCAAATCCGGCAATCTTTGCAGTATAGATAACTATCATGTCTTTTCTCCAGGTTAAACATTTTTAATTCCTTCAGCTCGTCCTCATGTGAGATTATCTCGAGGTCATTGACTATCCCAGAATTCTTCCTCTGGACTCTCCAGTTTATTGGTGGCATCTAGTACTTAACATAGTGTTAGAAATCTTCTATAGAAGAGTGGGCCCAAGACCTTGATAATCCTGTTCAGGATTATTCAGGCATCCAGTATATTACTAAGAAATAAATGATAACATTTTTAAAAAATCATCTCTTTACTGAACCTCCCAAATCACTTTGGAGGAAGGAGAGGATAGAGTTGCTTAAATGATCCTCCCTATTTCCCCATGTAAAAACTAAAGCAGTTCTTTTTATTTTAATTTTTGGGGGGGGGTTTTTTGTTTGTTTGTTTTTTAGGCAATTGGGGTTAAGTGATTTGCCCAAGGTCACACAGCTAGTAAGTGTCAAGTGTTTGGTCTGAGGCTGGATTTGAACTTGGTTCCTCCTGACTTCAGAGCTGGTGCTTGATCCACTTCGCCACCTAGCTGCCCCAGCAGTTCTTTTTATTAATTCATTCACTGGAAGCTCTGTTTCATCTCTAGGCCCCACAGATTGGGACAGTATACTTTTTTATTTTAAAAAATTCCATTAAAACAAGGTATTTAGAGTTTGCTATAATGGGATTTTACAATCAGTCCTGTGCATATGCAAATAAAGACTGCATTCTGATTAAGTGTAGTGTTCCAGTAATTTTGAATCATTTAACAAACAAAATTGCTTTTCATAGTGATGAATGTTTCCTAAACTTAAATAAGAAATAATTATACCCCTTAAATTAGCAAAATAATCCCATCTGTTGGGAAGATAATAAGGCTTGAGAAATCAGATACCATTACATTTTAATCCTCTGGTGATGTTTTTTATCTATACTTTTGTGAGACGTGTTTGAAGTCTTTTTTTTTAAGTTATTTTAAAAAATACAGTTTATTAATTTGTGTTACCAAAGGGGAAGGATAAATCCCAAGGCAGGGTCTCTATGGGAACTGTGAAGGGGGCAAGGTGGAGGATCCAGCAGGGACTCCTAACCCACCCCACAAAGGTATTACCCTTACAGACTCATAGCTGCCACACAAATAATGCCTATGTGTTCTGTTTCTGTGTTAAGTCTCTTTGTTGTCCTACTGTTCTTCAAGAGGGTATGGAGCCCTTTAGCCATATTAGGCCCCTGACTTATAAGCCCTGATCCCTTACCACCGTTACCAATTCTGGCTCTTTTGACTTCTAGACACCCTCCTTATCCTCCCATCTCTCCATTCTTTCCTCCCCCATGCCAGTTGAGGCTTCAAACTCTCATTTGCCTTAAGTTTCTGCAAAGTCAAGTTATTAACCATTAAGTACCTGCTTTGTGCCAGGCTGTGTGCTAAGGATACAAGGAAAGGCAAAAACAGCTCTTCTCTCAAGAAACTTTCCAATAGAGGAAACAATATGCAAATAACTATATACAAACAAGACATATAGAGAATGAATGGAAGGAAATCTCAGAGAAAGCACTAGAATTAAGGGGGATGGTGAAAGGTTTCTTGCAGAAGGTGAAATTTTAACTGAGCCTTGAAGGGAAGCCAGGAGACAGAGATGAGGAGAGAGAGCATTCCAGGCATTGGGGGACATCTAGTGAAAATGCATAGCTGGGAAATGGAGTGACTTGTTGGAGGAACCACAGGGAGACCCATGTCACTAGATCATAGAACATGAGAAGGGAAGATGTAAGACTTGAAAGTGTGGGGGGAAGGGGCAAGGTTATAAAGGGCTTTAAAAGCCAAAGAGAGGGTTTTATATTTAATAGAGGAGGCAATAGGAAGCAACTGGAGGTTGGGGGGGGGGGGCAGGTGTAGTGTGTAGTGTCTGTGTGACTTAGACCTGCATCCTGTACCAAATCACTATCATGTCTCATTTTTTGAAAGGTTGCTTACCCTTGGTCTATGCCATTTACCTCTGATCTAATAACTACTGATTTAGCAAAGCGTACTTAAAAAATTGAAGATGTATCCCAGTCTCTTAAGCTATAAAGTGAGAAAGATAACTCAAGAGTACTATTTTTAAAGCCCTTTACAATCAATGAGGTGCTAAATGATTCTGTTAACACAAATTCTCTGCATCCTCTCAAAAGATTTAAAGTTATCTGAATCATGATCTTGTTTGTTCCTTTCTTCCTTTTTGTCCATCAAGAGCCATGCCTTGCCATGTAGCTATAGTTGAGTCACTTAAACTCTCTGGGCTTCAGTTTCCTTATCCATAAAATGAAGAGTTTGGATTAGATGAGCAGTTATGAAGGTCCCTTGCTAGGATAACAGTCTATGTATAACAGAAACCTGTTTTCCAAAAGTGAAAGGAGACAGTGGCATACTGAAGTTCTACTTTATACCTCTCATTTGTGTGTTTTAACCCATCTTCAAGACAGCTTATTAAAGCAGTTAGGTGTTAAAAGGTTAATGGATACTTTTTCCTATGTTAGAGCAAGAAATCACTAGCAAATGGTTAAAAAGGGCAAAGTGGGGGAAAAACAAAAATTATTTAAAATTCTTTTCTTTGAGGATGAGTAGATGCAAAGGGCATCACATATCAGGTTTATCTAGAAAGCAAATAAGGATATATTTCAAAAGCCATTAAGGTTTTAGCACATATGTATCTGTATATGTGTAGATGGATACTTGCAAAGAGGAAAGCTTGAGGATAATTATGAGTATTGTTATTGGAGAATGATAAATTTTTGTATCTTGCTCTCTAGCCTCATTGGATTGTTTTGTTGTTTTTTTAAACATAACTGAAAATACAAAATAAGAGTTCTAAGAAAGCCCTGAACTTCCTAAAATAGATGAAAGATTGAAATGTTATAGCACTTTGTTTTGTATATTTGATAGAAACATTGTTTATAATTAGTAAGAGTGAGGCAATCACAATCCTGGCTGTCACAATCACTCTGTTAGGCAGCTTGCTTAACTTTTTTGTAGGAAGGTTCTGTGGGGGAGTTCGTGGGAAATGACTGTGCCACAACAAAGTGTATCAATAAAAAAGAAATAGCATAAGCAACAAGGAGGAAAAGAGAAAGTGCCGGAGGATATATACTATTATAGCTGGAAGGAAACCTGAAGTGTTCTGGTGCAGATCTCTCCTTTTCTACAGGCTGGCAGAGGTGGGGTGACTGACCCAAGGCGCAACCTGCTGTTTGGTGGACTCCAGTCCATGCAGTGCATTGAAACCAAATTTACTGGGCATTAAAATGCCAGCCTCTTATGACAGCAGGATTGCAGACATCCAGCCCTTCTTTGAAGCTGTGGTTATTTGCCTTAAGCTGAATAAGCTAAATAAGAGCCAAGCCTGGACTCCTATATTAGCTGCAACAGTTTTAGCTAAATAATGTTTAAAATGGAAAGTACAAGCAGGGTGGACTCTAGGCAAAATGGTTAAATATATAGTCTGTCAGTGTTGATTCTTTGGGCTCCCAGCATCTTACTTTAAGGTAAAATTAATGTAAAGAGAAACTTTAATAACAGAATCCTGTAATGAAATAGTCTGATCAGGTTTCTCTAATTCCTCTTCCTTTATGTCTTTGCTTCCTTGTGTCTTCCAGGCCCTTTCTTTTCTCTTCTCTTACTTCTTTGGTAATTTCACTTTCTATTTCCCTCTCCATTTTACAGTTCTCGGAATCTGCCTTTTCCTCCTGATTGCTCTATAGTTACTTTCTTGTCCATTTCTGTTCCAGGTGTCTGTTAGCAAGCAATTGTCTTTGCTCAGTGTTGTTGGCCTCAACATTTTTAGATTCAGTAAAGCCACAGAGATTTGACCTAATGGGGATGGGAGAAAGCGGGGGTGGGAAGAGAGGGGAGGCGTGTAGGAGTTTCCATCCAAATTAATGACAATTATGAGTAATAGAACATTATTTTAGCTTTGTTACTTACTAATGATAACAGTAACAATAATGTTGTTTTAAGATTATTGTAATAACAAAAATGTTGATGTAGGGAATAAGGCTATATGTAGTAAAAGAATCATCTAAGTACTTTTAACACCTTTATAAACATTTATATTAACACATTGAAAGCAAATGCTGCTTCTAAAGACTTGATCTCTTAATATTTTCCATTCTGTTGACTCAGCTTTTTTTTGTTAAAGAAGTTTTTACTGTAAGGTAATACCTTATTTATCCACTTCCCATGAATTTAAGCCAAGTACATTTTTTTCAATAGCTGATACTCTATTAAGTACCTAAACTTTTTTGTTTTCATTGTTTCAGGAGTAAATATTGAGACTATAAAGCTTTTTGCCCCAACCCTGAAATAGCTGTGAATTGTTGTTCTTTTTGAGTTTTTACATCTAACTTTTGTGTTTTAATTGTGTCTTGTCTCTTGTCTACTGGCATGGTTTGCTGTTTATTATTAATGTGCCTGCCTCTCCTCAAATTTGTTGTTTCTAATATGCTTATAGTCTGAAGGAACAGATGATGAAGCTTGTTAAAAATTGTTTGAAGGTGAATAACCTCTGAATAGGATCTGAGAGAGTCCTGAGCAAAATACATTAGCTTCTAGTAATGATAATGTAATTTGGCTCCCCATAAAACTTTTACTTGTTGGTTAGTCCTGGATAGTCAAGGTTGTGAGATAACGGAGGTGCTACTATATCTAAATACTGACAAAATCCTATTACAAGTGATTTGCATAACAAGGCTGCTTCATAGACCTTCTTACTTAATGCTGTTACTCTAGTTACAACAAATTCTAAACTACTATAGCATATTTATAGTCTAGATTCTATACCCACCAGTTTAGCGTTTAATGGCATACTATCCTTTATCCCTTGGGTTTCATTTTTATCAGTCTTTTTTTTATTCTAGTAGGTTATAGGTATCTTTCAAGAGCAAATGTCATTACTTCTACTTTTTAGCTACCTCTGCCCTTTCTGAGTTCTGACTTATCCCTCCCAGCCATTATTAAAACAATTATTAAATTCCTCTAAGTAGAATAATCAGCAACACTACTTTCCTTACTTCCTCTGTTTAGTTAATATCTTTGTAGGTCGTAAGTAGCATTTATCTATTAACTCCTTACCCCCTTCCCTAATTGACCACCAATTTCAAAGAAAGAAAATATTTTAAAGCAGCAGTAATGAACATACAAACCCAGAACTTGAAAGAGTAAAACCCTCAGGGATGGTTATGGATTAGAATTTGTTTTAAGGACTTTTCCTTCTCATGAGACAGAATCGCAATGATTTGAAGTTGCCTCATCTATAAGATGAGGAAGGTGCTTTGCAGAGCTTAAAGCACTACATAAATAGGAGTTGTTATTAATCTCAAAAGATATGAATGAGATGAATATAGTTTTGTTAAATTCTACAGTACTCACAACATGACCAATATGGAAATGTATTTTTCATGATTGCACATATATACCCTGTATCAAATTGTATACCATCTTAGGGAGGGAAGAGGTGAAGGAGAGAGGGAGAAAATTTGAAACTAAATTTTTTTTTAAAAAATGAATGTTAAAATTTGTATTTACATGTAATTGGAAAAAATAAAATACTATTAAAAAAAAAAAATTCTACAGTACTAGGATACAGGCCTTGAAAATGGAGTTTTAATCTAAAATGAACTGCTATTACACACTGCAGTTGGTAAACTTAAGAGTTTTTATCCTGAGGTAGACAGTTTGAAAATATAGATATGAGGTTGAGAGAGGTTGACACATTCATGAAATAAGTCCATAACATCTTATTAAGGGATTTTAGGGGATGTTTGAGGAATATCCTTTTTGGTTACCTTGTAGTAGAAGGCAACCATGACCTCTCATACACTTCAGTCAGTCCATTAGCACTTATCAAGTCCTTACTGTGTTCCAAGTACTGTGCTAAGCACTGGGAAGCTGAAGACAATAGGTGCTCATGAGTACATACCAAACATGCAAAATGGATTCAGGGTAGTTCTGAGAGGGAGTACGCTGGCAACTAGTGAATGTAGAGAGAAAATAGAAGAGGACCCTCCAGTTAGTAAGCATGGACAAGTGAATCAGCAAAGGACATTAAAAAGGAGCAGTTGAACCAGATTTACAAGAGGCTATTGATTTTGGTGGTTACTATCACTGCTATAATGAACTTTATGTAGAATATTTGTAATATTGGTTTGTTTCAGTGTGCATTTTATGTCTTCGTTTGATTAGCATCTCCCTTTTCCCCCCCAATTTTGTTTGCGCTCTTCTTTTAACTTGCTCATAATGCATTATTGAGTAGGTAGACCACCTTCTGTTTCTTTCCATGACCTTCAGACTGAGAATGCAATGCCTCTTGCCCAGTGATAGCAGGTTCCTTTCTGAAGAGATTTCCTATCCTCTAACCTAAGACTATCTTAGGAAACCAAAACCTTCAAAACAGCATTATGCCACGTGGCCTGCCTTTTCCATCAGGAGTAGAAAGGGCAGTAACCTTAATGAGTAGACAGCTGTTTAAGACTGTCTCATGGTGAATTCAGGGAGCTATTTTAATGTTCTACTCCCAATCCCAATTATGCTTTTGGATAATACCAAATACAAATGGGAGGGGGCCCGGAGAAGAAAGGACAGGAGAGGGGGACGTTGACCTTGATAGTATGTGCACCAGTTACCCCAAGCTGCTGTCTTTGTACTGTTCTCTCACATGATCCTGCAGTATAGTTGAGCCATTGTGGCTTCTATCTTTCCTGCCTTTTGATCATAGGCTGATTCTTTGAAAAACTAATATACAGTATCTGCCCCCAATTCCTCAATACCATTTACTTTTAAGCACTTTGCAATTTGCTTTCCAAGACCACTGCTCTAAAACTGTTTTCTAGTGATCTTTTAAGTGCTAAACCAAGTGATCTTCTCTTCCCTCCTCTTCCTCCTCTTCTTCTTCTTTTTTTTTTTTTTTTTGTTGTTTTTTTTGTTTTGTTTTGTTGAGGCAGTCCAGGTTAAGTGACTTGCCCAGGGTCACACAACTAGTGAGTGTCATGTGTCTGAGGCCAGATTTGAACTCGGGTCCTTCTGACTCAAGGGTTGGTACTCTATCCATTGCACCACCTAGCTGCCCCAACTCGTTTCTTTCTAGGCACCTTGGACCACTCTATCCTCCTCTGTTGGTTTCTGGGACACTATTCTCTGCTGCTTCTACTTCTGCCTATATGACCATTCCTTCTTAACCATCTTTGCTAAATAATAATAATGATGATGATAATGATAATGATAATAGCTAGCATTTATGTAGTGTTTACCATGCGCCGGGCACAGTGCTAAGCACTTCAATATTTTATTTGGTCCTCACAACAGCCCTGGGATCTAGGTGTTATTATGATTCCCATTTTACAGATGAGGAAACTGAGGCTAGCAGGTTCAATGATTTGCATAAGGTCACACAGTATTTGTCTGAGGCAGAATTTGAACTCAGGTCTTCTGACTTTAGGCCCAGCATTTTATCCACCATGCTAACTAGTTGCCACCTAAATCAACATCCATCTCTTGCACTCTAAATGTAGGTGTTTCTCAAGGCTCTTATGAAGCCCTTTTTCTTCTCTCCTTTTACTCACTCAATTACTACCCCCCATACATCTTTGCTAGGGAAATGACTCCCAAATCTATATACCCAGTTCTAATTGCTCTTCTGAATTTAATCTTTGATGCTACTCATTTCTAGCCAGATGTCCCATTAGCAGTTGGACCATACAACATGTCCAAAACCCAGGTCATCTTTTCCCAAACTTCCATATTTCTCTTGGTGGTACCACCATCCTCCCATTTATGTAATTCAGTCATCCTTGTACTTTATCTTCTCCACATTTAGTCAGTTGATCATTGCCAAATCATTCAATAATAGCTCCAGACTTTTCACTCCTGTTGCCTTCCTTTAACTCACAAGGTCACAGCCTTAGTTCAGCCCTCATCATCCGTTCCTGGACTATTAAAATGATTTCCTGATTGGCCTCTAATCTCCCCTTTCTAACCCTTCCACAGCGTTGCCAAAATAATCTTCTTAAGGCACAGAAATGACTGGGTAATATCACTGCTCAGAAATCTTAAGTGGCTCCCTGTTTCCTCTAGGATAATATATAGTTCCTTTCACTTTGCATTCAAGGTTCTCCACAGGCTTATCTCTAACTCTTCTATTTCAGCCTTGTTTTACATTGTTCCCCTTCACAAACTCTGTTCTAGCTGAACTGGAGTGTTAGTTGTTACATTTCATTTCCTACAGTCTATATTATTGAAAAATAACTCCTATGCTGTGGTCCACATCTCTTTCTCAGAATGTTTACCCTTCTTCAAGGCTTAACTCATGTGCCAGCTTCTTCCATGAAGCCCTTCATGATCCTCCCACGTAGATTCATAGGATTTAGAGTTGGATAAGTCCTTGTTCCTCAGTCACATCTGACTCTTTGTGACCCTGTGGACCATAGCACGCTAGTACTGTCCATAGGGTTTTCTTGGCAAAGATATTGGAGCAGTTTGCCATTTCCTTCTCCAGTGGATTAAGGCAAACAGAAGTTCAGTGACTTGCCCAGGGTCACACAGCTACTAAGTGTCTGAGGCCAGATTTGAATTCAGCTCTTCCTGACTTGAAGCCCAATACTCTATCCACTGCACCATCTAGCTGTCTCTTAGGATGGGTCCTTCGGTATTGTCTAGTCCAGAGGTTTGCATTTAGTGGTTCTCAGACATGTTTGAGACAATGGTCAAAGGTGTTTAATGCAAAAAAGAAAAAATTTTAGTAGTGCCTTAAGCAACAAATAAATGACCCACTTATGTTATAAATATATTTTTCTCTGTGACAAGCATATGTATGTTTTAAGCATTACAGGTTTACTTCTGCCACAATTCAGAACTGTCATGACCATGTGCACAATTATTTGGTATTTATTCAGTGATTACATCAAACTGTGATCACTTCTGACTAAGTGCAGCATGTTTTTGCAGTTTCTCAACCTGTCATCAGATTGTTTCCAAACTGCCACAGGGGTTTGACGTTCAAGTGCAAACTGATTTCCAAAAGATTGTAAGATGCATATGCATACTCTCATTTGTGTTCTGTACACTGGACCGGGGTATGAAATATTATAATTATATAATGTAAGTTTTAATTTATCATTGTAGTTAATGTAAGTACTTAATGAATAAATAGGAAAAAATATTATGAGTAGTATATCAAGTTATCCTGGGGATTTTCAATACTTTTTTTTTTTTTTGTTATTAAGAAGGTTCCACTGATCTAGTCCAAACTCCACCCTCATTTTACAGATGGTGAAACTGAGACCCAGAGAGGTAGCCCCACTTGCCCAAGGTTCCACAGCTAATAAGTAGCAGAGCCCAGATGTGAACCCAGTTCCTCTGACTTGAAATCCTAAGCTTTTTCAGATATATTGTATTTGTCTTCAAGAGGTATCATGATATAGTAGATAGTGAACCAGCTCTGGAGTCAGAAGAATTGGCTTCAAATCCTGCTTCTGTTAAGGACTAGGTGAGTCAGTTGACCTTGCCTCTAAGCAACTCTAAGACTGTAAACTATAAGACATTTGTAAATCTGCACTGGCCTGATTCCCTTGGATTGTTGAAGTCAAAGGACCGAGTCAAAACCCCATACTTATTTACGCATTGTGTCCCCAATAGAATAGAAATTCCTTGAGTGCGGGGACTGTTTGGCTCATTTTAAGCACTTAATAAATGTTTGTAGAGTTAAATTCTGTATCAACTTTGAGGCAGCAGAATAAGCACTGAACTAGGACCCAGAATCAGGTTCCAATTATAGCTTTGTCAATTACTGAACTTCATCAGTAAACCTCTTTAACCCTCAGTTTTTTCATCTGCAGAATGGAAGTGATCCCTGCCTTTTCCTTTTAGGGTTCTTGTGAGAATTAAATGAAGTAATGCATATGAAAGGACTATTTAAATGTAAAGTTGTAGTAGTAGTAGTGCTGTCCTTGGGGCCTTCTTCATCAGTGGATACCCAGAATATTAATATGGCCCAGCCTCTTTTGGTTTACCAGTTAAGAACCTTGCAGCCAGTCTGCTGCTTGAATTGCAGGTTTCATGATTGTTCTTGGTATGCACTTGTAAACCATGTCTTATCTTGATGAATTTGGTACTCATAAATATATATACACAGTAGGGCTGCTTATAGGAATGCTTCATGAAAATTGTTCCCTCTCACTTTCCCAGGCTAATCCTGAGCAACCCCTATTCAATAATACTGTTTTGGGGCAGAGCCAAGATGGCAGAGTAAAAGCAGTGACTTGCTTGAGCTCTCCTCAAACCCCTCCAAATATCTGTAAAAAATGACTCTAAACAAATTCTAGAGCAGCAAAACCCACAGAAAGACAGAGTGAAACAAATTTCCAGCCCAAGGCAGCCTGGATGGATGACTGGAAAGGTCTTTTGTGCTGGGCTGGGAGAGAAGTGCAGTTCCATGTGGGTGCACAGGCAAAGACTAGGCCTCAGGGGACTTCTCTTTTATTTAGGGTTCAGGTACAAGCTGCACGCATTCTGATTTTTAAAAAAAATTTCACTCTCACTTTACTTAGGTTCTATGTCTTACAAGACTTATAAGTCTTCATCAGATTAACAGTATAAGAGAATGTGTTAAAGGCACAGACTATCCTAGGTAGTTCATTTCAGGGTTACTGTGACTTCTAATATCTCCTCCACGGTGAGAGGGAGAAGAGCTTCCTTTCAGCCCTGTCCTGGATTTTCCAGCTTCTCCACTTTGGCTGCTGTTGAATTTTGTTTCACTTCAAGTTAGCAAACTTTATCCTACATTACTTCAATTTGAGCACTCTGTAGTACAAGCCAGTCTAGCCTTGTTACTCCTCATACGTGACACTCCATTTGCCTTTGCATATGCTGTTCCCCATGCCTAGAATGCACTTGTTCCTTTGCCCTTTCTGTTAGAATCCCTAGTTTCCTTCCAGACTCAGCTCAGGTGCCATCTTCTACACAAGGCCATTCCTGATGTCTCTCTCGTCTCTCCCTCTCCTCTCTCTTTCCCTCTCTCCTTCCCCCAGCTTCCCTCTCAAAATTACCCTGTATTTATTTTAAATATATCGTACATATTTACGTACATCATGTCTCCCCAAAAACAGTGTCAGCTTCTTGAGGAAAAGGATTGTTTCGTTTCTTTTTCTTGCGTCCCCAGGATCTAGCGTACTGTTTGTCACACAGCAGGTATTTAATTCATGTTTCATTTTCTTGGTATAAACTACACATTTTTCTTCCTCCTTTGGAAATTTGAATCCCTCTGTCATTTTTTCCCCTTCTCCTTGCAGTGGACAGTTGGAGGCTCAAAAAATAAGAAGAAAGGAAAAACTGGGAAGATAGAGAAGAAGGGAACCATGAAAAAACAGACAAACAAAGCTGCTTCCTCGGGTAGCTCTGACAAAGACAGCTCGGCTGAGAGTTCAGCCCCCGAAGAAGGTAAGACAAGAGTCTCCAGACCTAGCTGGAAATTCACATCTCCTCTTGAAAGTGCTAAAGTTGTTAAAAGGGTGAAGTTGGACAATCTATATGTAGAGTAAGACTTCATCTGTGGTTTGTTAGAATTGCCACATCTTGTCATCTCCAGATACCAAGAAAGTATGTTAGCCGAGTTCCTTTTCTTGATTACTGAAGACATGACAGAGAGGAAAAGTCCTTAAGTGACACACAAACACACATACAATAACTTTTAGAAATTCTTTCTTGTAAAACCAATTCCAGGAATCAGTTGTCATAACTCGATCTTCATATGAAATTGCTAAGCTAGAATAATAAACTTAAACTTTCCTTCAAAATAACTTTGAAACTTATAGCTGACCTGGGCGCAGACTTCATCTTGCTAAAGTGCTAATTTAATTTGTGCCTTTTTTAATATCTGCACATCAGTTAATTAGATTCTCTCTTCCTTTTCCGTGCCACTCTTCTCATCCTATTTGGTCTTGGTGTCTTTTAGCTGTGACTCATTGAGAACTCAGATTTGTTCTCCTGTGTTTAAACTTCCTTTCCTGTTTTTTCAGTGCGCCAGAGCTGGTGTTAGAGCTGTGAACCATTCTTATTTTGGACAGTAGTGGATTGAAGGAGAGCAAGTGGACGTCCTCTACGACATATGTGGCTTCATCCACTTCATTCATATTACACTTTTAACACTTAGGGTCTCATTTCAGGTGAAGTGTCTGACTCGGACAGTAACAGTTCGTCCTCCAGCTCAGACTCGGATTCTTCTTCTGAGGATGAGGAGTTCCATGATGGATATGGAGAAGACCTCATGGGAGATGAGGAAGACAGGGCCCGTTTAGAACAAATGACAGAGAAGGAGAGGGAACAGGAACTGTTTAACAGGATAGAAAAGAGAGAGGTGCTGAAGAGAAGGTAAAGGCTATGGTTCTGTGTTCTTTGTTCTCTCTTTCTCCCTCTCTTCTGCCTCCCGTCAAGTCCTGTCTCCAAACAGAAACTCGTCTTGGGAAATGTGACCATTGCTGTAGAGCATTAGACTATACTTTGAATGTTAGCTGTACCTCATAGGTTAGATATGTTCTGGAACCTTGTCTAAATTTCCTAACCATGTCTCTGGGAGGAAAGGCAAAGTTACCTCCTTCCTGCATGTCTGGGAAGTGTATTGTAGCACCTTTGCTTTGTTCCTTATCTTCCCTTCTGCTTTTCCTCTATTACAAATAGTGTTCATAAAGATTCTTATACAGAAAACCAGTCTTCTGTTTAGAACAGATATTGGTGGATATATTTGATTTGCTAAAGAAAGTCATGAGAAAATAATAAAACATATCTTAATCTTCAGGTATCAAAAAAGCTTTAATACCTAGAACTTAATGAAGTGAATATGCAGGCAAGCACATCAATATGTTCTGGGAATCTGATTGCCTTTGTGGCAATAATATATAATTTTATATTATTGATGTGAGGAAAAACTTCCTGTCAGGGCTATCAACAAATGGAATGCTCTCAGGAAATGGTAGTAGTTTTCAATAATAACAATTTTATCAATGACTTTGAATTTGAATGAAGATACAGATGGCATGCTTATCAGATTTACAGATAACGCAAATAACCAACCAGGAGTTGGTCTACCAACCCACATAAGTGATCCATGGATAGATTTCAAGAGGTTTGTGAGAGAGAAAAAATACATCTTTAATTTTCAATAATCTCTGACTGGAATTTAGCATTTCTTTCAATTGTGAATATATGCAACAAACATTATCCTGAGAAGGGGTATAGGCTTCACGAGACTGCTAAAAAGGATCTAGGGCACAAAAAAGGTGAAGAACCTTTGATTTAGAGGGATACCTAACATGATAGATGACAGTGTCTAAAAAGATCTTGCTTGACAAGGTGAAGCATTAGACTGACTCTATCAAGGTGAGGTTTAATAGGAATAAATGCAAAATTGTTCACTTGGGTTCAAAAAATCAAATTCAGGTGCAAACTAAGGGAGACTTGGCTAGAAAATTCAGTCAAGAATGAACTGGGGTAGGCCTTTAGTGAGCTGCAAGTTCAGTATGGCAGCTCAAAAAAGCTAATATGTTCATAAGCTGCATTGAGAGGCATAGTGCCCAAGACTAAGGACATGATCCCTTTCTACAGGTTAGACTCCCATCTACTATGTTGTGTTCAGTTATGGGTACTACGTATTTAGGAAGGATATTGAAAAGCTAGAAAATATCCAGAGAAAGGTACTAAAGAGGATGAAGAGCCTTAAGACCATGCTATATGAGAATCTGTTGACATGATTAGGGATGTTTAACCCAGAAAAGAGAAGGGAGGACTATTATAGCTGTCTGGGAGTAATTGGCAAAAGTTATAAAAATGCAGATTTAAGCTTGATGTGAGGAAAAACTTCCTATCACGGCTGTCAAAAAATGTAATGCTCTCAGGAAATGGTAGTAGTTTACAAGCAAAGATTAGATGACGATGTCAGGTTTGTTATGGAAGGGATTTGTGTTCAGGAACTCATATGGGCTAGTGAAATCTTTTCCACCTTAGAGATTCTATGAAATTATTTTAAAATAAGCAAAACTTTTTTCATAGCCATTTGGTTTTACAAGTTGGCATTTGAAGTGCTTGCATTCTAAATTATAAATGCATTCTTTCCCAAAATTTAGGGGTTTAGCCCTGATGCTTGAATCAAAGATTTGGTATTTCCTCTGTTGCTTATCTATGGAATAGTTTACTGCCCTCTTGACCCACTTTTCATTTTATTTAAGAGCCAGGATGAAATTTTTTTTTTATGTTAATTGAAAATTGATTAGCAAATGCTTAGCTGATTCTATGTCCCCATTTTTAAATTTGAAAGTATCATCTCCTAGCAGGATTTTAAGGTAAGACTAGATTTACATCTGGTATCATTAATAATGGGATCATAGATTGAGAATAAATATAAGGGACTTTAGAGTTCAGTTAGTTTATTTTACAGGTGAGGAAACTAAAGCCTATAGGAGGTAAGGGACTTGTCCAGGGTTTTCAATATTGCTTCTCATCTAGTAATATCCTTGTCTATAACATTGAGTTGAAACTGGAAAGAACTAGGTGTTATAAAAATCTAAAGACTAGCACCTCCAGTTTCAGACTGCTCTATTTACTGGGATTTTTCTCTTTATTCGTTAAGTGACTTTTTTTTTTTTTAGTACAGCTCCCTTATTCACTAATTTGGGTACAGTACAGTTATTTGAAGCCCTTTTTCCAAAGACCAAACGCCTTATTAGTATCACTCTTCCATATCAAAATTTGCATTTCAGTTCATGAATTTGTTTTTATTAACCATTTTCTGTATTTCATAGATTCTTAAAAATTCTTGAATATCTTTTTACCAGGTTTGAAATTAAGAAGAAATTAAAAACAGCCAAGAAAAAAGAAAAGAAAGAAAAAAAGAAAAAACAAGAAGAAGAACAAGAGAAGAAAAAACTCACACAGATTCAAGAATCCCAGGTAGGAAATTCATTCACTCTCTGTCCTCCGAAAGAGTGCCTGTATTGTCATGTAAAGACAGTAGCTGACAGACTTTTATTAAGCAAGATTAATGTTGTGCTGGTGGTATGTTCCATTTGGACCTGTTAACATATTTTATACCAATTCTATCTTGAGTTTCATTTAGCTCTGGAGATGTTTGGGTTTTTTTCTCATTCTCATACAGTGTTAGTTCTGGCTTTGGAAGTGTCCTTAGGATAAATCTAGGGCTTGAGAAGGTATTGTCTTTTCATTTTGGCCTTTCCTCAGAGTAAGATGGTATAAATTTTTCCCCACTTAACTTGAAAGAGTTTTGTTATCCTGGCTTAATGACAAAAAATCAGGAGTCAGCAAACTACACCTTGTAAGACAAATGTAGCCTACTGCCTGTTTTTATGTAGCCTGAGAACTAAGAATGGTTTTTACATTTTTAAGTAAAGTTTTATTGGAACACAGCCACACTCACTCATTGGTTAATTGTCTGTGGCTGCTTTTGCATTGCAATGGCAGAGTTGAGTAGTTGTGACAGATTGTATGTGGGGCTTTCATTGTTATCACACTGCTGCTCAGTGCAGGGCAGATCCAAGTGACACAGTTATAACTCAACTGTGTTTCAATGCCATGAGGATTGTCATTCCATGACATTTTATTTTAATTACTCGTCTATACCCATCATGTCAAAACAAGAAAAGAAGCATGGGGGAAACATTTTTTTTTAAGCACAGGGCCAAGATTGAAATTTATATGAATAAGAACCACCCTCAGTCACTATCATTGAACCCTGACTGGCTTTGTAAGTTAGCTTTTGCCTCAGACTCGATGATGTCTCTTAATGAATTTAATCTATATTTTAACATCAAAACAGTACAGTTACCCCTTCTACATCAGGACTTTCCCCATCATAGTTTCGATATATCATGGATTGATATAAAAAATTAGATGGGAATTTAGAGAGTTTTGTGAAAGCTACAAACAACATACAAAGGCCAGCAGACGACAGAAAAGGCTTAGAAACTCAGAAATGCATAAAATGTATGTGTGGTATTGTACAATGTCAGCATATTTAATCTTTTAATACCATAATAATTCATATTTCTTCTCTGGTACAAAGGGAAGGCCAAAAATTTTTACGTAGATTTTCCAGATTGTGAGGGCACCATACCCCTAGCCCCCTCAATGTGGAAGGGATAACTGTACACGTGCAAAGTTTTTATTGAGGTAAAGTCAATTTGATGAAAACTAATATTTGAATCAAAAACAATGTCAAATTACTTTATACATTTCCCCTGCTGTTAAAAGTTAAAACAAGAACAAGCTCTCCATTCCCACAGATTATTAATGAATATGTTTTCTAAGCTCAAACTACAGTTCTAGCAGCCATTTTTGGACCTCAGTGCAAGTGCAAAAGAAATTTCCACATTTCAAAATCCTTTTAACTGTGTAATTGAGGATCTTTCACTCAACTTTCAACTGGAAGTTATTAATCTGAAACATAATGACTTGATAAAAGGCAAACATCAAGAAAAGAATCTAACAGCATTCTATAAATGCCTTTCAAACAGTTAATATGGTCAATTAAAATCATATGCTTATGGATTGATATCAATATTTGGCAATACCTGTCTTTATGGAAAGATATTTAAAAGTTCAAGTATGTAAAATCTCATTACAGATCAGCTTTGGCAGATGAACTTTTGCAATCAGTTTTGATGATAGAGAATGCTGACTGTGAACCACAATTAAGTGAAAGGTTATCCCCAAATAAAGAATTCTGTCCTCCTCATTAGTACACCAGTATTACAAAAAATTGTACATTATAATAATAATTATTATATTTTAATTTTGTTAATAAAAACTCTGGAAATTTTTTATCTCATTATACAAATACCTGTGTAATAACTTCAGTTTTGCCTCTTGACCTGCAAAGCCTAAAGTATTAACTATCTGGCCTTTTACACATTGACTTCTGATGTAGATCCATTTTTCCATTCACTGCAGAAGTCTATACTTAACATTATCAGCACTCAGCGAGTCACAACTAAACTAGCTTTCTAATTCAAGTTTCTGTTTCATTCTAGAAGCTGTTTAGAAATCAGGAACACAAAAATGGCTCATGAAACACAACAGAAATCTTTATTACTCTATCTCATTTGTCTATTTGGGGATGTACTTTCCATTCAGATAAATCTTAAATTTAAAAAATAATAATAATAAACAGTATGATTTAAAGTAAAGGAATGTGATTGATGCTATGTATGTGGAAATTATTAAATGAGCTGCTAATTTAAAAGCAAAAGACATTATGCATATTCACCCCATCAATCTCCTAGGTCATGTCCCATAACAAGGAGCGACGTTCCAAGCGGGATGAAAAACTAGACAAAAAGTCTCAGGCCATGGAAGAACTGAAAGCAGAGAGAGAAAAACGAAAGAATAGAACAGGTGAGACAGAGTCAGTGATGACTTTGAGCCTGATTTGATTTTGTGTAGGGATGGCATCTTTATGACTATTCCATCAGGGCATCATTTCCAAGAGTCTTATTAATTTCCCTACTTCAGTTTCCCTAGACCCCAAATAGGTCTTGAGAGTCTTGGAATTTTTTACCTTAACTAAACTGTTGGTCAATTTCAAGTGTCTTGGGTGCATCAGAAAGGAGAACACCAGTATGAGATGATCAACTTATTCTATGGTGCACAGAGACTTATTTTCTAGACATTCATTAATGCAGATTGTCCTCAGTGCCTAGCACAGTACCACGGGATGTTTGCATCATATCCTGAGATGACACAATCTGGACAGTTTTGAGAATCTGCCTCTTACTTTAATTTTGATATGCTGATCAAAACAGACATCTCCACTCCCTTCCCCACTGTAATTTTCTTGTAAGAATGAATGCTATTTCAGCCTCCAGTATCATTGAGAACCAAGCCAAAGATTCTCCTTTTCTTTGCAGCTGAGCTGCTTGCCAAAAAACAACCATTAAAAACAAGTGAAGTCTACTCTGATGACGAAGAGGAGGAAGAGGATGATAAATCCAGTGAGAAGACTGATCGCTCATCTAGGACAACTTCATCCGATGAAGAAGAGGAGTGAGTGGGCAATATCTTAATTTCATGGGCTCTAGTCAAGTGTGTTTGATCATGAGGAAGACCCAGGAGCTTCCCAGTATTGTGAAAAACCCCTCTTTCACCTGTGAACTTCCTGTCTGAGTTTACTTATGTTATTATATCTGAGCTCAGGTCTGCCTGTGGTCCTGGCTAACACAACAAGCCACTTTGCCATCTGGCTACTAGTACATAAGAGAACAGATTCTAAATCATTTCAACAAGTTTCTGTACTTTCCTGACTCTATCAGATCATCAGCTGTCTTAGAACAACTTGCTTTTTATCTTGTTTTACTGGGGCCCCCCCACTGGTGCAATATGTGACAACTTGTCCTTTTTTATCCTTTCTTGTGATTTTCCTAAAGTTTGTGTTTTTACAAAGAATTGCATGTTATTTTGATCAGGTTAATCCTGAGTGTACATTCTATTAAATTGAATTTATCTTTTAGTACCTTTTTTAACCTCTTCTATGCACTTAATATATTATAGTGCTTTACAATATTTATTTACTATCTCCTCTCCCTTATTCATTGATAAATTCCTTGAGGGCAAGGCCGTGGCCTGTTTCAGTCTTGGGATCGCTAATGTCTAGCGGGGTGACTCAGTGGATAGAGCTCTGGACTTGGAGGAAGTTCAAAACCAGTCTCAGACACTCACTGGTTGTATGACCCTAGGCAAGTCACTTAACTTCTGCCTGCCTCATTTTCCTCATCTGTAAAATGGGGTTAATAATAAAACCAACTTCATAGTGGTGTTGTGAGGATCAAATAAGATAATATTTGTAAAGCACTTTGCAAAATGTAGGGGCAGGTAGGTGGTGCAGTGGAGAGAGCACCGGCCCTGAAGTCAGGAGGACCTGCGTTCAAATCCAGCCTCAGACCAAACACTTGACACTTACTAGCTGTGTGACCCTGGGCAAGTCACTTAACCCCAATTGCCTGAAATAAAATAAAATCCCATTCAAAACTTATGTCAATCACTTAAGCGTTATGTCAGTGCTAGTTAGCTATTATTATTAACATGGTGTTTTACACATAATAGGCACTTTTTTGTTTAATTAAATTTAGGGAGTTTGTATACCTCATTCCTTGTAGTGCATGATCATGATGAATACTTTTATCCTATACTCCTTTATCCATCCCAGAAAGGAAGAGGTCCCTCCAAAGTCACAGCCAGTTTCTCTGCCTGAGGAGTTGAACCGGGTACGGTTATCACGGCACAAGCTAGAACGGTGGTGTCACATGCCTTTCTTTGCTAAGACAGTCACAGGATGCTTTGTACGAATTGGCATCGGGAACCACAACAGTAAACCTGTCTATCGGGTGAGCATTTGTTTTCTTGGCTGCATGGGGTCAAGAAGCAATACCACAACATTGGAAATGGAGAGAGTTTTTTAGCCTGAAGAAAGTCGGGACATGTGCAGTGGATTAAGATGGTGATTTGAGTTGGCTGGTGACAAATGGTATCCACGTCACACAAAGGCTTTTATTTCCATCTAGACCAAATGTAGGAAATGAGTTGTTGGTATTTGAATAAAGAACTGTGCAGCATTATCCCAGTGACTGTTCTTTTTGTTCAGTACTCAAAAACTACTGGGTCAGAAGATGTTGATACATTTGTGCCTTAGTTGGGATGGGTCATTTTATCCTTTCGTTGTAATCGTAAACTAGATTTCAGAGTTGTTCTAGGCTTCTATGCCTTATGTTCCCTTCTACTGCTTGACCTAACATGTGAGTACAGTAGAAGAAATTGGCTTTAGATTTGTCCATAAACAAACTACAATAATAAAAGAAATTTTGGGTACCCAAGACAGATGCCTAGAGACCTCTTTCTCTCTTGCTTGCTTAACCCACGTAGTTCTTGTATTATTATTATTATTATTATTATTAAACAATTTATTTATTAATTTTTAGTTTTCAACATTCACTTCCATAAGATTTTGAGTTTCAAATTTTCTCCCCACTCTTCTCTTTCCCCTTCCCCAAGATGTGTAATCTGATATAGGCTCTACTTATACATTCATATTAAATACATTTTTACATTAGTCATGCTGTAAAGAAGAATTAGAACCAATGGGAGGAACCACAAAAAAGAAGAATCAAAACACAACAACAAAAGAAAAGGAGAGCAAATAATATGCTTCCATCTGCATTCAGATTCCATAGTTCTTTCTCTGGATGTGTATAGCTTTTTCCATTGTGAGTCTTTTGGAGATGTCTTCGCATTGCCGAGAAGAGCTAAGTCTATCAAAGTCAGTCATTGCACAGTGTTGCTCTTACTGTGTACAGTGTTCTCCTTGTTCTGGTTTCATCACTCAGCATCAGTTCATTGAAATCTTTCTGGGGTTTTGTTGTTTTTTTTTTTCTGAAAGGTGCCTGCTAATCATTTCTTATAGCACAATGAATGGTATTCTATTACATTCATATATCACAACTTGTTCAGCCATTCTCCAATTGATGGACATCCCCTTAATTTCCAATTCTTGGCCACCACAGAAAGAGCTGCTATAAATATTTTTGTATATGTGGGTCCTTTTCCCATTTGTCTGATCTCTTTGGGATACAGACCTAGAAGTGATATTGCTGGGTCAGAGGGTATACACATTTTTATAGCCCTTTGGGCGTAGTTCCACATTGCTCTCCAGAATGGTTGGATCAGTTCACAGCTCCACCAACAATGCATTAGTTTAACCCATGCAGTTCTTGAGGAAATCCCTTTCTGCTAACCTGGGTACCACATATGACTCTTAGAACCTTGGGATAATTTCTTTAGAAAATGTTTCTTTTTTGTCTTCAGGGCAAGGAGGAGGTATGTCAGAAATGGGCAGTGAGGACTTTGGCCATCTGAAAGAAAATAGAAATTTTTTTTTTCTTACACAAAACCACTTGGAGGAGCAGTGTGCTGTAATGTCTAAGAGGTCTGACTTTGGAGTCAAGAAGACCTGGTTTCAAGTGTGACCTTTAACATGTACTAACCCGTCACTACCCAAGTCATCTCTCTTAAGACTAAATTTCAGATGAATTGCTGATCTGCGTTAGTGGAGGGAGTTTCTATACAGAGAGCTTCCTATAAAAATGAAATCATAGGTCTAGACTCCTTAAAAATAAATTGATGAAAAATTTCCATATCATATAGATCAGATATCTGAGGGCCCCAAATTAATCCCATCAGTAAAATAAAAATCACATTAGATCTGAAATTCTCAAATCCCTGGAATTTGATACATTGGCATAATTAGATACATTTACCTTAAGTTTGTTTTCTGTTCATAATAATTGTGTTATGTTCCTGTCAGAATGGAGTCAAGTACCCACTTTCTTAGGTATACTATAGGAAAACTGGATATCTCTGCTTTTAAGTATATGTTTTTGACTGGTGTTTTCTTCCCTTAGGTTGCCGAAATCACTGGTGTTGTGGAGACAGCCAAGGTTTACCAGCTAGGTGGTACCAGGACAAACAAAGGATTACAGCTGAGGTAAGAGAAATAGGATTCTTAAGAACTTCCCTTCCCTTGTCATGTAGTAAGTGCCTTTTGTCATTTGTTATGTTCTTCCTGTTTAATGTTTTGTGTTAGAATTCAAGATAGAATAGTGGATAGTGTTCACACAGGCATACATTCATATATGGGTGTGGTAGACAACTTCTACTTTTTCTTGTCTACCTTTTTATAGAGGTACATGAGAAAGCACTTATTCACAGCTAGGGAAACTGAAGCATGGAGAAGAACTTGACCTATGATGGTATAGCAAGTCATTAGTAAAGATTAGAAATGAATCTTCCATTGCTTAGCTCAAAGTCTCAGTGTATTCTTGTCTTATTTCCATGTCTGCCTAAAAAGAACTAATGTGGAGTGGGGTGAAGGAAATAGAGAAGCCTTTAAGGAAAATGGTGGACTGATCCACCTTAAGAGAGTCAAGCTCTTCATGAGTGGTCCCCCTATTAAAATAGCAACAGAAGTGCTGAAAAGAAATAATTGCTAGAAATTTTTATAAGAAAATTAAAGCTCACCAAAAATATATTTAGCAAACTAAAAGAAAGCTTTGATATTTTTTAAATTATTGTTTAAGAGAGTAGAAAAGATGTCAGAAGAAGTAACACTATTAGTATAAGAATAGCTTCAGCAGAAAGGAAATCCTGAGAGGGATGCTCACATGGATAATGCAACGAAAGAATTAAGGAAAGAATTCAACTTATCCAAAGTAGATGATAAAAGGAATTTTAAAAAGTGGATCCAGTTAAGAATCTTGAGAAGAGAAAATTTGGTATTTTCATTGGGTATAACCAAAAAGCATAGGAAATTATGAAGTAGAAGACAAAAACAAGCTCAGAAAATAACTCATCTACCAAAAGATTTAGAAGCAATTCAGAAAGAAGTTAAATCTGTGAGAGACAGATCCATGAAAGGGAAGCTCAGAATTCTTGGTGTTCCAGAATACTTTTCTTCTTAAGAAAATACTTACTATTCCATTGTTATTAGGAAAAATTTCCCAGAACTATTAAAAACAAATTATACTGTACACTTTCCAAACTCCTAAGGAGAAATTAAAATTGAACTTATCCAAAGTGCATTATCCTGAAACTTGAATATAGGGACAAGGCAAAAGATTCTTCAAATTGCCAGGAATAAAAAAATACTACATATCAGAAAGGATTCATCAAGAGCTCACCAAAGTTAGGGGCAGCTAGGTGGTGCAGTGGATAGAGCACCAGCCCTGGAGTCAGGAGGACCTGAGTTCAAATCCGGTCTCAGACCAGAGACTTGACACTTGCTGTGTGACCCTGGGCAAGTCACTTAACCCCAATTGCCTCGACAAAACAAAAAACAAAACAATAAAGATCTCACCAAAGTTTCTTTCAAAAAGCAGAAAATATTGAAGCATTCTTAAAATCAGAAAATGTGGGATTTGATCCTGAGATCACCTTCCCAGAAAACTTAATAATCATCCTTTTTAAAGGTAAAAGATGTACAGGTAACCCAAAAGAACTCCAGAGAATCCATGAACAAAAGTTCATACTTTAAGAGATCTGATTCAGAGACATAAGTACTTGGAACTATTAATCCTTAATATTGATTAATCATATTAAAAAGTCTTAATGCAAGAACTTCTGTGGTAAAAAAAAAATTTGTTAAAAAGATATTATTTTGTTTTCCAAATTGTTGGATTTTGGAAGAAGAAAAATTTACAGAAAGGCTAAAGGAAATGAAATGTCTGAGAATACAGTTAGAAGTATGTTTCAGATAAAGGGACAGGCCAGGAAGAAAAGATGGAAAAAAGGAAATAGTATGTAGGTAATCCTCAGGTGTAAATCCTATCTTTGACATGATAGTCAAGTTTAGTTTTGAACCCAGCATCAAATAAAGGAATGTGTTTAGTTTTATCGAGTTTGGTTTGGCTATAGAAATAGAAAAATATGAAAGTTTATAATAGAAAGTGAATCAAGTCTAACCATTATAATGTAAATGGATAAACAGTAATATCAAAGGGTACGTAGAGGCTTACTTGAAAATTTAAAATGATGTCTTTAACCCAGGCATTTTGTAATTCAGTATTCTAGGCTTGGCCATCCTCAGACCAGTTCCCTGATAGTTTAGAGTCGACATTTGGGACACAATGAGACATGGTCATCCACCTTTAACAAGAAGAGATTACTTAGTCTTAGTAGCAGAAAGATAGCCAACAAGGGTGGAGGGGTGGTATTGAGGACACCTCAATTGGTTCAGCAGAGCATAATGTCTCCCTGGCCTGAGTTGCCCATCAGAGAATTTCTGGTGGTTCTTTGTACTCTGCCATCAGCAGCATGAGCCTCTAGTCTCTTGAGCCAGTCGAGACTCTCTGGTGCTCTCAGTATTCTTTACAGCCTAATTTGGATGAAGGATGGGAAGGGGTACGTGTTAGGATATTACTCCTATTGCACTAGGCTGTTTATAAATGAGAAAAATAAGTATTGCATGTCACCTTCTACAGTATGCATCCAAAGAAGTACTTCAACACTTGAATTAATATGGGTTTTTGTTAATGTGGAGAGACTACCCCTCCACTTCCCTCCCCCTCCAGTACACACACTGAGTACACATCACAACCCATCCATGACTTCTCATCTTTTGTGTTTTTTGGCTATGTCTTGCTGTTTATCTTCTACTCAGGGGTGCACACAACATGTAGGGGAACTTCCTCTACATCACATGATGAATGAATGTATGAAAGAAAAAGTATTATTTGTGCCAGGCTCTGTACTAAGTAAGGGCTGGGGATACAGCTAAAAAGAGACCCTACCTGCCCTCAAGGAGTTTACATTCTAATAGGGTGAGATAACACATAATGGGATAGTGGTAACTAGGAAAGAGAGTCTAGGGACATCATGAAGCTACCAGTGGAGAAAGCAAACAATCAGTTATTCCTCATTTCAACAGTCATTTCATCATCTTCCAGTCTTAAATATCTCTGATGTTATCTTTTGTACCACTTCCGTGCACTGAAAATATGGTACATTTTACTCATGTTCACCATATAAACAATTATACATGTGCCCATAGATGCTGGTTATTTACCACTTGACACTCAGCCCAACCCTACCCCCAGCCCCCCCCAAAAAAATTTGTATATTGATATTAACATAGTAATAACTAAATATTCAGCTTGTTTCTGTGATTCCTTTTGAACTACTTTCTTTTCTATTTAATTACTGTTGTGGCATTTTTTTTTTTATTCTAGTCAGTGTAGTTCTGCTCTCTTCATGGACTTTATAATAGAGTATTGTCATTCTTTGAATTCTTCATATTCATTGGTTTTTATGGTTAAGTTATATTCTGTGACAGTCACAAGCCATAACTTATTTAATCCCAGTTTTTGGGCACTTAGTTGTTGTTGGTTTTTTTTTTTCCAGTTTTTTGCTATTGTAGGTAGTACTGCTAGCAGTATTTTTGTACAGAACTAGGATATAGATAACCTAAATAGACCAATCTGAACAGCAGAGATTAGGAATGCCATCACTGAACTACCATGTAACAAGCCACCAAGAGAGATTACACAGATTCATATATTTTTCTATACCTTCAAAGAATAAGTCCTTTATTACATAGACTTTCATGATAAAGATAGATGCTCCCTATTTCTATGAGGCAAATCTTAATTATTACTGATTTAAAATATTGACTAAATATCCATCAGTGTACATTAAATGTTTAGTTTTTTATTTTGTGTAGTTCTTATCCATGTTTTTCCATAATTCTCCAAGAGGATCTACTCAATTGCCTAGAGGCCTTTACAAAGATCAGCCTTCTTTCCTTCCCAGTTCCCTCCCCCTCAATCCCCATTGAGAACACAAGAAAAAGAAAAACACATTGCAAACTTGTAGCCAATCAAAACAAATTTCCACATTAGCCATTTCCTAAAAAATATTGATATCATTCTCAACTCTTGAGCCCTGCACCTTTCTAAGGGAGGTAGATAGGATGTGTTTCACCATTAGTCCTCAGGTCATTAATGTTGCTAAGAGTTGAGCATAATAGTATTCCATCACATTTATCTACAATAACTTGTTCATCCATTCCCCAGTTTATGAGTACTCCCTCAGATTCCCATTCTTTTCTACCTCAAAAAAATGTATGAAATATTTTTGTACATCCTTAGAATTTGTTCTGCTTAGGTCTCATCCCTTTCTTCATCTACTCTCCGAATATCCCACCACTCCCATTTCTCTTTTAATTTCCTGCTGAGTAAAACGTGTTTCTGTTCCTAGAAAGCTCTCAAGCTCTCACTCTCTCTCTCTCTCTCTCTCTCTCTCTCTCTCTCTCCCTGCTTTATTTTGACCAGTTCAGATGAGAATGAAGTTCACATGTAATTAGCTACTACCCCCTCTTCATTTGTATAGATGTCTACTTGTGCATTTTGATTCTGTGAGATTATTCTCTCTACCCTTCCTTCCTTTCCTTTCCCTTCTCCTTCAGTATATTCCTGTTCTTTCTTTCCATTTTTAAAATCATCAGAATATAACACAGCCACTGCTAGGCCTTCTATCCTCTCTAACCCCTACTAAAGATGTGGTTCAGAGGGGACACGTGTCATCTCCTCACGTTTGAATATAAGCAGTTTTTCCTTGTTTAGTCTCTTATTGTTCATTCATGTTTACTTACATATGTTTCTCTTTGCTCTTGTGTTTGAAATTCAGAGTTTCTCTGCAGCTATGGTCTTTTAATGTTAGAAGTCTTCGATTTCATTAAAGATCCATTTCTATCCCCATAATATTAAGCTCAGTTTTAATGGGTAAGTTATTCTTGGCCGTAAGCCCATATCCTTTGCCTTATGGAATATCTTAGTCCAGTTTTCTGTTCCTTCATAGTGATGACTACTAAATCCTATGTGATCTTGACTTTACCTCCATGATACTTGGGTTGTTTCTCCTTTGACCTGGAAGCTCTGGATTTTGGCTATGATGTTTTCATTTGAAGGTTTCTTTTAGGAAGCAGCCAGTGGATTCTTTCTATTTCTCCTTTGCCTTCTGGTTCTAAGAGATCTGTGCAGTTTTATTTTCAGATTTTTTTGAAACAGGATGTCTAAACTTTTTTTGGTCGTAGTGTTCCATTAGTTCAATGATTCTCAATTTTTTTCCTCCTTGATCTGTTTTATAGGTCAGTTGTTTTTGCTGTGAGAGATATTACATTTTCTTTTTTTTTTTTTTTTTTTTTTTTTTTTAGCCTTTTTGACCTTGTTTTAATATTTCTTGTTACCTCTGGGACTCATTGACTTCTATTTGATCCATTCTAATTTTCATGTATTTTGTTGCTTGGGCAAGGTTTTTGTGCCAAGCTACTAATTCCCTTTCCCATTCTTTCTTCCAAAGCTCTCATTTCTTTTCCAGGTTTTTTCTTCAAGCACTCTTATTCCATTTATGAAAGATTTTCTAATTCTTAAAAAAAAAAAAAAAAAAAAACAACCTCTTTATCTCTCCCAGGAATCCTAGTTGAATATGTGCTCAATCTGTGTTTTTCTCTCATACTTTGCATGTAGATGCTTTAGAGTCATTCTCTTCTGCATTTATTTAAGTCTTAAGCTTCCCTGCCACCATAATAGCTCATTATGATGTGGTTCTTTTTTTTTTGTTTTGGTTTGTTTTGTTTTTTTGTCCATTCTTCCATCCTACTTCCTGGCTTTGGATTTTATGTTAGGGCTAGGCTCTGAGGAACTTCTGGAGGAAGGTCTGAGCTGGTGTTGCTGCTTTCTTGGGTTATTGAGGGTTGTGTTATTCCAGGATCTCAGGGACAGGCTGGAGAACTGAAAGATTTCAATGCTCCCAGAGCGATCCAATCCAGGACTTCTCCCCTGATCTGAGCTCTGGAAGTTCCTGACTTGTGTTTGGGTCTGAGCGAGAGTAGCCTGCTGCTGGATTCATCAGCCCTTATCAGCCAGCTGGAAAGTCGTGCTGGTTCCGAGTGGCAGAATTGTAGGCTTCCGTTTGGTCTGGTATTCCTGCCCTGGTTATTCTTCTGCAGGCAGGGATAGATGCTGGAAGTGCTAGAAGCCCTGCTTCTCCTTGGTTCTACTCCACACCAACCTTGCTTGCTGCAGCTGGTTTGGGATAGTGAAAAGAGGACTAGATTTGGAGTCAGAGAACCTGGCTTCCAATCCCAGAATTGACACTTGTCACATATTGGCAAGTCATGGTCTCTGGACCTTGGTCTCTTCATCCATAAAAGGAGGGGTTGGACTTGAATGCTACTGACCCTTCCAGTTGTAAATTTTCTTGGTATACATCAAATCATTGGTAACATGCCTAAACCTACCTATATCCACCATATGTCTTTCCATTTTGTTTTGAGGCACTCATAATTTTGATTCTTCAAAGATTGTGGTGTTCTATAATTCACAGCTCTGTAGTATCACCAGAAAAAATAATAGATGTTAAAAAGATGGATTTTTGTGTCTAGGTATATCTTGTACTCCATCTAATAATAAACCCCCTTGCACTTAACTAGCTTAGTCTTCAGACACAAAACACGTATTTCTTCACTTGTCTTGTACTTTTCCTTTTCACATTGCTAGAACCTCCCCTGATGGCATAGCCTATAGCCTTCAGGAAACCAGGATCACCACCTGAGCATAAGGTATTGTGTTAGTACTTCAGTGAAGATAAAAGAAAACTACCAATAATAGCCTGTCTCTTTCTATCTCTGGCTTTCTGTCTATATCTGTCTATCTCTCTACTCAGAAATATATACATATATAATCATTCCATACTGGTTGTGGAATGAGTGAATAAATTGTAGTTTATTAATGTAGTGGGGCATTACTACACTATTAAAAATACTGGAATACTTTGATGGATCTGTGATTTCATCAAAATAGGTACTTCCTTCAGTAATGCAAATCACAATCCATCCACTTTTTTTTTATCCTATACAACTCTTTATCTGTGTCCTTTTACAAATCTTCCAATGCAGGGATCCACCCAACATGCTGAGGTACTCCCTCTATATATCTTGACATTTCATGAATGCCAGTGGAGCATATAGACTGTACATTAGTTATCCTTTATTATAGCTACATGACCAGCCCACTTCCTTTTTTTGGGCCTACCTTTCTCAAACTTACAAATACAAAGACTATATAAAATGTTGAAATAGTATGAAGCAAAGAAAGCAGAACGAGAGTAATTACATTGACTAAACCACAACAAAACTTTGTGTGAAGATAAGAAATTGGGAGAAAATGCAAAGTAAATAAGTTCTTGTTCAAGGTGTTTCTTTAATGTAAATCGTTCTTTGGGTTTGATATTAAGCTTTTTTCCTCCTATTTTTATTTGTCAAGATGATCTTTTATGATAAACATTTAAAAAAAAAGCTGTTTTAGGCCCTACACCCAACTGTGGGTCATATCCCATATAGTTTCCTGGGAGTCTTCACAAGAGATAGAACCTCTGTCCTCTCCATTGTTCATGCCATTCAGAAGATGGGAAGGTACTAAGAATGCTAGTTCTGGATTGACTGATGGAATTTATTGAAATTTTGTATTAGGGCAGCACTGATGAGAATGCTATGTAACTCTGATATCACTGTTAGGTGCCTTCCACAGTCACCATTTGTAGTTTGAATAGTGCTCAATTTTTTTGTCTTAGGCATGGCAATGACCAGCGAGTGTTCCGCCTGGAGTTTGTCTCAAACCAAGAGTTCACAGAAAGTGAATTCATGAAATGGAAAGAAGCGGTAAGTTGATAGACTTCAGGTAACCAAGGATGTAACACAGTCACATTTAGAGCTCTTCTTGACATTTTGTCTTTTTTTTGGGGGGGGGATATCCAGATGTTTTCTGCTGGCATGCAGCTGCCTACCTTGGATGAAATCAACAAGAAAGAATTGTCCATTAAAGAAGCTTTGAATTATAAATTTAATGATCAGGATATTGAAGAGGTGAGAAGCTGATAACCCAGGCATCGGTGTCTAGTGAGGGTCAAGATTCTAGGCTCTGCTAGATTTTGAGGTCTGACACTCTTTTTTTTAGCTATTTTGTTTTCTTAATGAGTGGGGAAGAAGATTCCAAGACGAAAGCCATAGACAAAGGAAATAAACCCAGGGTCGGGGTCTGGGGGTTTGAGTGCCTGACTATTCTACCATGACTTGGTGCTTCACCGATTCTCCTTCTCCGAAGCACTTTGCTGAAGTTCATCCTCTGTGTTCCGCTCCCTGTAGTTCTGCAGCTCTTCTCTTTGTGCTCTTCAGTCTCTGCAGTTTTCTCCTAGCAGCAGTTAGCGTTACAGTCCTAGTCCCACAGGCTGCTGCAGATCTTATTGGCATATACTCCTTTTTCAGACTGTCCCTGAAACTTCTCCATAGCTCAGTCAGCACCAGCCTATCCCTTGGAATGAACTCTTTCTGTGGGGCCTGGCTCAGCCCTAGGAAGAGAAGCTGCTTCCAGGAAGGACTTTGTTTATCTCATCTGCAAAGATATTTTTAAAATAACAAGACTCTTACCTCATTCCTGATGTCTCCTCCTCTCCGGTACAGATTGTAAAAGAGAAAGAGAGATTCAGAAAAGCTCCACCCAACTATGCTATGAAAAAAACGCAGCTTCTGAAAGAAAAGGTAAGGGATAGTCCTTAGGGCTGGGCCTCAGGCTCCCCAGTGATGCTATGTTAAGGTGATATGGAGACAAACTGCTGGTGTTTTATGGGGTGAGGCACTTGGGAAAGGCTCTGAATTCATTTGCTAAGCATTTACCATACCCTGATTGCAAATGTAGGTTCAACTTGGCCCTTTTTACTTCTACAAACTAATGGAGATTATTTTTCTTTTTACAAACATATGGGTTCCTTCTATTTTGCTCTCTGTTGAAATTCTGTACTCTCAAGTTTCATGCCTATAAAACCAACCACTAAACCAGCAGGAGGTAATACTGATCATTAGACCTAGCAACATCAGTGGTATTGGCAAGCATTTTGTTTACATTTCCCAGTGGTAACATTAAAATACTACATATCTCTTGCTGGCATTTCATCCTTCTTAAGAATTGACTATAGGGGTGTTGTTAACCATCTTAATCACTAGGTGGCCCTGAGGAGCCAAGCAAGTGGGTAGGGAGGTTCATCATATTACAATAAAAATAAAACTTGGCATTTTTAACAAACTTTTTCAGAGTATTTCCACTTCTGATTTTTATCTTGAGAACACCCATCCTCCAATAGGGATCGTTGTCTTGACTGTGCCTAGAGTGAGAGAATGTAATTGATAACCTATGGTAAATGAGGACTGTCAGACAGATGACTTTGGGTTTGCAGGCCATGGCAGAAGACTTGGGAGACCAAGACAAGGCCAAACAAATCCAAGATCAGCTGAATGAACTGGAGGAAAGGGCAGAGGCCCTGGATCGGCAGCGAACAAAGAACATTTCTGCCATCAGGTGAGTTCATGAAATAGTCACTATACCTTCCCGTGGCCCTAGGCCTTGGAGCTCAGAGCAGAATCATTGGAAGTGATGACATCGTCCTCCTTCTGCCCCCTGGGCTACTGCTGTCTGGTTCCTTTTTTGAATCCGACACTTGCCTCTTGCTCATCATATTCTGCTTTCTCCACAGTTACATCAACCAACGAAATCGGGAATGGAACATTGTTGAGTCTGAGAAAGCCCTTGTGGTGAGTGCGGCTAAGATGATGAATTTCATTTTTGCGATGCAGGTTCTTTTTGTCACCTTTCTGTCACTAAATACATTGAGTTCTGAAGTTCAGGAAAATGGGAGCCTTGGAAGTTAGGGAACATAACTGATATTTCTGACTCATCTCAAACCAGCATGAACTTGCTGTGGGTAACAAGGGAAGGTAACGAGTGATTCATTCAGCTTCTGTAATTCATTGTTCTCTGCTTCAGGCTGAAAGTCACAACATGAAAAATCAGCAGATGGACCCCTTCACCAGGCGGCAATGCAAACCAACTATTGTCTCCAATGTAAGTGTAGGAGTCAGAGCCAAAGAACCCTTTTCTTAGGGTTTAAGTACACCTTGGAGATTAAGGGAGAGATGGCTATCATTGGCTTTCCTTGGGTTCAGGAGTCAAATACTTCCTGATATCTCTTAAGCCAAGGTCTCTGAAAGTCTGTCATAGAAGCAAAAGGGGATAGCTCTGCTGGGATTTAGTGTGGATTCCTCCCCTGTCACAGAACTAGAATGATAGCATAAGTTCTGGAAATCCTGCACATTCAGTTACTTCGAACCTGACAGAATGTGGACTTTAACAAAACCAGTGATTCCTGCTGTCTTCTTCCAGTGAGGACGACACCAGGGTGTTGGTGGTGGGTTGTTAAGGGGAAGGGGGTTGTAAAGGGGCAATCTTTCTGGCAGTCGGAGTGAGTGCTGAAGAGCCTGAAATGTAATATATTTTGTTCTCAGTCCAGAGACCCTGCTGTTCAAGCCGCCATCTTGGCTCAGCTGAATGCAAAGTATGGCTCTGGTGCATTACCAGATGCTCCAAAGGAGATGAACAAGGCAAGTACTACCCAAGCAGCCTCCTGGGCCAATCAGCTAGCTAGCTTATATGAATACTTTTCCCCCTACTTCACCATTTTAGTCACTACATGGAGGAAAAGTCGCTCTTCTCTTGAAGCTCCAAACTTGCCCTACTAACCATTATTGATGAAGTTAATAAATAACTTCTGTATCTCCTCATTAGGAAGAAAAGCAGCTTTTCTGCTTGAGCACCTATAAGAATTAAGTCTTGTAAAGTATGTTTTTCACTCCCATTCTCAGTGCTGTCATCCAGATTGAAGGAACTCTCATGGAACAATTGAAACCCTGAGTGTTGAGAGGAACATTCTTAAGTACTCATGTCTGGAGTTCACTTTTATCTCCCTCCTTTTGGGCTTTGGAGAAGTGACTTTCATGTCCCCGATTCTATATGCTCTTCTTTGAGAATGGGTAACTATCTGGGAGAGTGTGATTAGGCAGGTTTTCTTTAGTACTTGAGTTGAAGGGAAGATTCATTACCAGAAACTGCTGCTTTTCTCCTTTTCTGTATGTCTTGCCAGGGGTTCTCAATTTTCTTTAGCCTGGTTTAATCTTTAGACATCTGTCTATGTTACAGGGTCAAGGAAAAGACAAAGACATCAACTCTAAGTCAGCCAGTGACCTCTCAGAGGACCTGTTCAAAGTGCATGACTTTGATGTGAAGATTGACTTGCAAGTTCCCAGTTCAGGTAGGCCAGGGTGATGAGCCTGGAGACGGTTTCTAGAAATGTCAGCAGGACTGTTTTAGGGGGCCCCTGATGGCCTACTGGTCTGGGGCAGTGCTGAAAGACCTAAATGGATAGGATGATTTGAATGGGTGCAGATGGCACTTTTCTCATCTTAAAACTGTTTCTAAACCTGGGAAGACTTACATGATCTCATGTAAAGTGAAGTGAACAGAACCAGGAGAATGTTGCACACAGGGACAGCAACATTGTAAAGATGATTAACTGTGAAAGACTTAGCTACTCTAATCAAGACAGTGATCCAAGACAATTCCAAAGGAGCCATGATGAAAAATGCTCTTTACCTCCAGAGAGGAAACTGACAAACTGTGAATGCAGATTGAAGCATTTTTTTAAACTTTTTTTTTATTATTTTACTTTGTTTTTGCTTTTTTTGGTGAGGCAGTCAGGATTAAGTGACTTGCCCAGGGTTACACAGCTAATAAGTGTCAAGTGTCTGGGGTCAGATTTGAACTTAGGTCCTCCAGACCCCAAGGCTGGAGCACTATCCACTGCGCCACCTAGCTGCCCCTATTATTTTATTTTGCTTGTGTTTTCTTTTGCAACATGGATATATGTTTTGCATGACCTCACATGTATAATCAGAATCAAAATGCTTGACTTCTCACAGGAAGGAAGGGTGGGAAGGAGGGGGGCGAATTTGGAACGCAAAAGCTTAAAAAAATTTTTAAAAATGTTTTTGCCGTGTAGCTGGGAAATAGTGAATAAATAAAGACTAAAAAAGAAAACTTCCCAGTCACTCAAAATTCCCATGATGTTCTCTCCGCACAGAATCAAAGACTCTGGCCATCACCTCAAAGGCTCCCCCAGCCAAGGACGGTGCTCCGAGAAGGTCTCTGAACTTAGAAGATTATAAAAAACGACGAGGACTTATTTGAGCAAGCCCAGCCTGCTGCTTCTGACCCTGCATGCACCACGATGATGTTCCTCTTCTCCTCTTCTCCCTTGGTTTTGCCCTCTTTGGGCTGGAGCAGCAGGGGCGCTGGGAAGAGACTCTTTAAACTGCCAGTCATCTGTAACATAAAACCATTTACTGTATAGATCTCCCTCATCCACCCACCCTCCCTCCCCTCTTGCTGCCCCACACCTGTGTGGATTCAAGCTCTCTCGGGTTTTATCCATGTCTTTCTGTTTGCATTTTGCTTTTTATTTTGTCATCATCACAGTTCATTGGGCCACTCTGCCTATGTTCAGTATTATAGCAGAGTCAGGATTCCTGCCAGAGCCTGTGGGTGGCAGCAGCAACCCTGGGCAAGCTTCTCCCTGTACCACCTTGGGCATGGCCATCAAGCTTGGCACCTGGCCCATGTTGGCAGGGGTGGGGACTGGTCACCTACAGTCTTCCTTCTCCACATCTTTCTCCTCTTTCTCCACCTCTGCAGAAGGGAGTTTTTGAAAACTGGTTTAGTTTTCAAAAAGTGTACATTTTAAGAGGGAGGTGTGGGTGTGTGTATGTGTGTGTGGGTGTGTGTATGTGTGGGTGTGTGTGCATAAGTGTGCATATGTGTGTGTGGATTTTTTCCAGGTGTTTTTTTATCATTTTTAAGATGCAGTACTCTTTGTATCAGTCTGTTATGGTTCTCTACGGCTGTTTCAAATTTCTATCAGCTGTATTTGAGCATCTGAAACTACAAGAAAGAAACTTATTAAATGTGATTCTTCTTATTAAACAGGCCTGGCTACTATAGCTGTGTGACTCCCTCCCTGATTCCCTGTCACCTCTATGAACTCAGAAAAACTCCCTAGTAAAGTCCCTACTTAGTGGATGGGGAAGGGTTGAGGGTGGGGGCAACATCCCAGAGCCAGGATTCAAGGGAGGGCAGTGAGACGTAACTCCTCACTGCTCCACGGAACGCAGGAAGTGGCTTCTCTGCTGTAGTGTGGAGTCTCTGCCCTCAGCCCCATGCACATGTCTGTTCTTTCTATGCCCTGGAACCCTAAGCTCCTAGAAATTGTTTTGCTTTTTGAGCAATTCTAAAGTTAGCTTTTTTTTAAAAAGGAAAAAAAAAGACAGATTGTTTAACGTGAGTGGAAAGAAAGGACACAAAAAGGCAAATTGAAAATGTTACAAGCATGTGCAGTTGTGTGTGTGCATATATATACATAAATGATATATATCAGATGTACACATATCTATGTGTCTATATATATGCACGTATTTGTGTGTATATGACTTATGTCACACATATATGTGTGTGTGTATATATCTTTATATATATAGTTGGTGCAGCTAATGTGATGCCAGCACAAAGGTGTGTGTGTGTCTTTATGGAATGTTTGAAAGGAGATAAGCCGACTGCTTGATAATCATTCTCAGGTGTAAAGTTCCAAATGTAAATAAAAGTGACATTTAACAAATCTTCTCAGAACAAAGTACAGCTAAATATACTAAACCAAGAACTAAGCTAAAGGAACAACTGAGGGATTGATGATTTCTTTGGAGGGAAGGGGAACTGGATGTTCTCTTTGCACCTCTCTAAAGAATCCCTGATTGACAACAGGGAGTTGGGGAGAGGGGGAAGAAGAAAAGATCAGGGTTAAGTTGTATTTAATCTTAGAAATGGAATGGATAGCTTTCCTGAGTTTATCAGATCCTCAGTGTTGTTTTAACTTAGTTTACATTTTTCCTTTAAAAAAAAAAAAGCAGAAGATAATTTAAAAAAAAAAAGAGTCCATTGCGATTGTGTAAAATCGGCAAATGGACCGTAAAACAGGGCTGCAGCAGCCGCAGCTCTGCTCTGTTGTGTGAAGGAAAATTGATGGGCTTATTAAAAATTTTTTTAAAAAAACTTATTTACTTGAATAGTCCATTAACTAAGACCCACCCTTTGTGGACTATTGTGTAAATATGGAATCACAGACTGTTAAACATTTTCTGGACTCTGTGCCTGAGTCACTGAGGCCACTGGGGCCTCTCACCTAACTATGTACTTGGACTTTTTTGTTTTTGTTTTTGTTTTTAAAAGAAGTGAATTTACAGAATCAACCAGAATTGCTGGAGTCATTTTGATCCACCATGTAGATCTGTATTTAGCAACATTTGGATTTGGAGAAGCGCGCCGATGATGTTACAGCTGTGTAATAAAATTTGTATTAAAAAATAATTGCTATTTGCATCACAGTGTAGCTGGTTTGCCACCACCTCCCCACATACTACAGATGAAACCTTCCGCCTGAGACACTGAATCACAGAAGGGCTCCCATTTGGACTGACTGCAATATAGTTAGAAAAAAAAAACAAACAACCAAAGAAGACCCAAGGGTGAACTTCACTCATCACCTGAACAGCCCACCTGTGGTTTGGCCTCCCTCCCCAAGACTGCTAACTCTTCTCCAGGCTCGTTCGAAGCAGGTGTATCACTTGGTTCCAAAAAACTGGCATTGTCACAAAGCTGTGGTCTCTGGGGCTGTGCACAGTGGTTTCATGCCCAGAGTGAGAAACAACAGAGTCCGCTCAGCTTGCGCTGTGGTGCTTCCGTGGTGATGATGGGGACATTGGCTGAGGGGCTGGTTTACACAAATTTTCTGTTTCTTCCAGGAAAGGTAACACCTTCCCTTCTGTCCATATGCTGAGCTCATGATGTACAGATCTGAATGTCTGTCGGTCTTGCTTTTCCTCTTCTGACAGGTGTGGGGTAAAGCCTCGTTTCCCTTCAGAAGGGATGATTTTATTTGCTTTTGTTTGTGTGGAGTCCTGACTTGTCACTCAAACTGTACAGATATCTGTAAATAAACTTTATGCCCTGTTTTAACAAGGGGATCACATTTAATCTGATGATTACATCCCAAGTGGCACAGTCTGTCACAGCTGTGTCCTAAAGGCCTAAGAATTCATCTCCTTTTTCTCCTATTGCTTCCCTTCCTTTTGCTCTTAGGCCAAAGATGAGGGACCCAGAAGCTTTCCCATTTTTCAACCCTTAAGCAACCTGGCTTCCTAAGATCCACTCCCCTCAGCCTTTCATTACCCTCAAAACAGTAAGGCAACTAGTTGGCTTGGAAAATAGTAAATATCCTACCTTAGATATTCTGCAAATGCTCTTCTCAATATAGTGGGAGAGAGCATAATATTGCCGCTTTCTTCACCACCTGTATTTAATGCAAGTGATGCCCCCTGACCCTCTCACACACTGCAGAAAGTCTAAGCCTTATGAGAGATGGCTGTCAATTAAGCTAAAATTTGCTGCCTTCCTCCTATACTGTAAGATGACTCCATTCCTCCCTCCAGTCCTACCAGCACACTGGTTTGCAGAGCCTACATTTAATTAAAAGAGGACAGTCTTTACAGCCTTCAGCTGAGCTAAGCACCAAGAAAGCCCAGTTGGGTACCAGAGTCATCCCCCATAGGCTATAGGATTACAAGTGATACATTAGATTCAAAGAAGGTATTAACTTGTTCCAAAGCCCTTAGAGGGAAGGACTATACATTAGTTCTAAGACCCAAGCCTATTGTAAGGTGATAGTCTTGAGACAATTTTACAGAAATCAGGCTGAATTTATCTAGGAAGTTGAGGAAATAGGGACATTTGGACATCAGCCCTGATGAGAGGAGATTGTTAAAGTCACAGTCAGTGAGTGGCAGGTGGGACCTTGCCTCGTATTGTTTCTGTGGCCTCAAATACACTTGAATTTAATAGATTGCATTTCTTGGTGTCAGGTTTTGTGAGAAAAAGTTCCCAGAGAGCATCCTGTCCTAGGGGAGGGAATCCTTAATCCAGCCTGACACATACTAGCTTGGGAAGCTATGAGACCTGTTCTTTACCACCTTGCTCCAAAAAGAGCTGAGACGATTTCCCAAGTTCCTCAACCCTTATTTTCCTCTTTGGAGGACTCCCTCTCTCCCCCAATTACGTACACCCACAACAGCCCAAATAGGCTTACGAATATACCGGGCCTTGCACTAGCTCATTCCTACCCTCTTCTCAGTTGGTTTTTACTTCTTTAGCCCAAATGGGATAAGGAGGTTGAAGCCCATCCCTCTTTTCCTCCCTCTGCTCGAAGGGCTTGGCCCAGAAATAGGTACTGCCCCCATTAGTGGGGGAGAAGAAGTTGGCAGAGCCAGAAGCTGCAGGGTGCTTTTCCCAAGTATTGTTTTCAGCAGGGGATCTGGAAACTCCGAAGGTCAGGTTGGACCGGATCTGACTGATTTGAAGATGGGGTGGGGGGGATGAAGATGGGAGAGGAGGAAAAGTCCTCAGGTCCATGAGGGAGCCAGCCAGGGCCCCAAGGTTAGGAGGTCAGGTATAAACAGCATACATTCCTGCAGCCCAGACAAGAAGGCGAGACTTTGGTTCTGGACCAAACCCTCTAGATAGACAAAATAGACAGCTTATATTGCCAGCCCACACCTGGGAAGGTAACCCAGCAGTCAAATCCAAGGGACCAAAGTTTTAAGATCCCAGGGAATGTGTAAGTGGGAAAAGAAGAAAGGAGAAATAGTAAAATCAAAGTCAAAAATAAAAAATGTCTGGCAAGAATACCTGTTTCTGGGGGCAGCTAGGTGGTGCAGTACACCGGCCCTGAAGTCAGGAGGACCTGAGTTCAAATGTGACCTCAGACCAAATACTTCACACTTACTAGCTGTGTGACCCTGGGCAAGTCACTTAACCCCAATTGCCTAACCAAAAAAAAAAAAATTCCTGTTTCTACCATGAAGATTAGGATTCCAAGATAAAAGGTAGCAAGAGTGAGGAAAGTCCTCTGGGTGAACAGTCTAACACAGACTCTGAGGACCTGAAGGAACCCAAAAGTGGTTGGGGGGTAGGAAGAAGAAATGTTGGGCTGAACATCTCAGAACAGGCTGATCGATGGAAGGGAGCTCAGAGACCATCTTGTCAGTTTGTTTTTTCCTTAGATAAACATTGAGTTCCAGAGATGGAAGTGGCTTGCTCAAAGTTACAGAGTATAGTCACAGCTATGCCTAGCACTCAGGTGTGGGCTTTCATTTTGTTTACTCCCACATCACACTTCGTCCCATTGACCTGGCAAAGGCCACAGGCAGGGGCTGCTAGGAAGGAAGTGGGGTCTGGGCTGAACAGGCAAGTGTGGTGTGGTGTAGTGGAAAGTACTGGAGTTGGGTTCCAATGACCCATCTGGGTTGTATTCCATTTCTGCCACTTAATTGTGTGACTTGAGCAGAGTCACAACCGCTCTGGGCTTCCATTTTCTCATCTATAAAAGAAAAATGTAGGGGCAGCTACATGGCACAATGGATAGAGGACCAGCCCTGAAGTCAGGAGGACCTGAGTTCAAATCCAGCCTGAGACCAAACATTTGACACTTACTAGCTGTGTGACCCTGGGCAAGTCACTTAACCACAATTGCCTAAAAAAAAAAAAAAATGGAAAAAAATATAAAAGAAAAGTGTTAGGCTACAAGATCATAGATTTGGAGCTAGAATAGACCTTACAGGTTATCTGTTCCAAACCCACCCCCCTCATTTTTACAGAGAGGGAAATGGAGGCCCAGGGAAACTGAGTGACTTGTCCAAAGTCACAGAGGGACTCAGTAACTGAGGAGGGAACTGAAAGCAGGTCTTCCTACTCCACTACCTCAGGCTACCCCTTTTCTCCACTTCTATAAAAGAAATAGGCTAGATAATCTCTAAGGAGCAGCCAGAGCAGTTATGGGGGTGGGGTGGGCAGGGAGCTCTGGGAGACAAGAAACAAATCAAAGAAGTTTCCCTTCACATCCACATAACTTAGATTTGCACACACCCCCTTCCCCAAATCTGAGAGAACAGAGCAGTGACTCTGCCTGGTCCTGGCAGAAGAGCCAGCTTGATGGGGAGCAGAAGCAGAAGGGTTGAACCTCTAGCCGGGAAAGGCAGCGCTCAGCCCGCTGCCAAGGCTGGGCAGAAGAATCAGCTTAGGTCTGTCCGGAGGTCCCAGGTCAGAGGGGATCAATGCACTATGTGGATCTCAGGACCCCTCCCAGACCTTTCTCCACAATCCCAGGGCAGGTTCGTTTTCCACTCAGCCTCATCCAAGAGCTTCTTCAGCTTCTCCCTTGCGAGCTTTCTGCGGCTACTCCAACATCACATTCCAGATGAGACTCGAGAATGCTCCAGAAACTCTTTCCTTGGGATACCTGAACCTAGAGCTGTGACTTGGCTTTTTTTTTTTTTTTCCCATCTGGGGCAAAAACATTTTGGGGGAGAGGGATAGGAAAGGAGTCAGAGTACAAAGTCTTAAACTGCCTGTTGCAGCTGACTGGGAGAGAAGGCATCTTGATTCACAAACTTCATCCTCCTCTGGTCTGACACCTCACTCCTTTGCCCTCTCTTGAGTCACTCCACCCTCAAACTCCCCATCCTCTCCTTCCTCACCTACTCTCGGGGCTGAAGGCCTTTGTGCAGAAGCCAAAACCTCTGGATGCCTCACGAAATGCTCCTCCCACCCCTTCCGCGTATTTGTCCTGGATCACAGCCTCCACCCCACCCCCATGATTCTGCCTAGACCCAAGGCTATTTTGACCTCCTTCTTGCATTGCGTAGAAGGAGCCACCACTGGGGAGCAAGGTAAGGAAGGCATTTATGGGAAGGGAAGTTAATTAAGCCCTTAGGCTGAAACCCAGAAGGCAGGAGGAGTTCAGCGATTAGATTTAACCTAGCCACAATTGCAGTGCTGTCCTGAAGACAATCCCAGCAACCTGGAGGAGCCAGCTGTCGAGCTGACCAAGAGTAGGGTGAAGTCCTGAGCTAGAAGCAGAGTGGAAGGAGGAACTTAATTCTCCCAGGTAGAAGAAGCCCAATAGTAGCGATGCTTTTAGTTCCCTATGCTCAGTGTTTACTTTTCTCAAGACGAAGCAACTCAGAGAGGTCTATGTGCAGGTGCTGGGGTGCAAGTGCGCATGTGTAAGAGCTTCCCAGTAAAACGTCAGCTCTTTGAGGACAGGGATTCTTCTTCCTTTGGTTCTTATATCTCCAGCACTTAACATGTAGTAATGGTTTGGGGTTTTTTGCTTTTTATTTTTATTCCCAGGGAATAGTGCAGGGCCTGACTGCATTCATAAATGTTTGTTGATTCATTAATCAAGGCTGGTTGGCTTGCGTTGGATGGTGCGTCTCCAGCTGCTGCCTTTACGAGGCTCTGTTCTCTCTACTCCTTCAGGCTGAGGATGGTCTAAAAGCTCCTTTTTATCTTCAAATCGATGGGGACAAGATTGACATTTTTCAAAAAGAGTTTTATTAGAAAGAGACAAATAGAGAGAAAGACAAAGAGACAGAAGAACAGATAGAGGACAGAGGAGGAGAGTGGAGTGGAGAGGAGAGAGGGGGGAGAGAGAAGAGGGAAAAGAGAGGAGATAAGAGGAAAAAAGGAAACAAGATGAAGGGGAGAGGAGAGGGAGGCAGAGAGAGAGAAGGGAGGAGAGGAGACAGAGAAAAGGGAGAGAAGAGGAGGAAGAGGAGGAGGAGGGAGAGAAAGAGAGAGACAGAGAGACACAGAGAGAGAGGATAATTTTCCAGAGCTCCTGAATCTTGTGTTGTGTATTCACAGATTGTCTTGTGGTAGTCACAGTTTGAGAAGGCTGTCCCTTTTATAATTCATTCCCCCCCCCCAAAAAAAACCCTACTGCCTAAGGACCCTACCCTCAAGTCCCTTTTCCCCCTTAATAAAAATAATAAGCATAATAAACCTGTTAATAAGTGATCCTGGTTAACTTTGTGACCCAGGTCAAGTCTGTCTCAGATTCCTCATCTGTAAAACTCAAATAACAACAGCACTTACCTCTTCCCAGAGTTGTGAGGACAGCTCCAACCCTCAGAAAAAAAGGGCAAGGGAGTGAAGTGTTTGGAGCCTGGACCAGTAGAGGACCTACCAAAGACATCTGTGCCAAGGTGGATTTGGAGTCACAAGGATTTTGGTTCAAATGCCAGGTCCAGCATTTAGTCCCTGTGCGACCTCCAGTAAGTCTATAACTTCTCTGAGTATCAATTTCTTTATATCTAAAATGAGGGAAATTGGACTAGATAAGGCTCTTTCCAGTTCCAAACTGTATAAACGACTCCCCCCCCCGACAGAAACAAGCCCCTGGACATCAGCCTGAGTTGGTTGGCAGAAACTCTAGGGCGCAAAGAAGTCGGGGAGACAGTGGAGAGGGAAGGGCCCGGAGAGAGGCCCTGGAATCCCCGTAGCCCTGTGGGGGTAAGGAGGGAAGCAGAATGCATGGGGCTGACTCCCCATCTCTAGTCCTCCTGATTCCATCCCGTAGACTCCCCAGAGCCCCTGAAAGCCAGGATGGGCCAGCTGTCCTACAAACTGTACTGTGGTTTTGGGCTGTGTCTCCTGTTGCTCTGGATCTGTTGCCGCCAGCTGGAGACCCCCACAACTGGTAAGTGACTCAGGCAAAGGTTCGGTGGAGGGAAACAAGGGCCTAATCAGGTATATAGCCACGTTTCTTTCTTTTCCTTTTTTTTTATTTTTTGAGGGTGGTGGTGTTGTTAGAAATGTTCGGTAATAGAATTCCTTGTAAGGAAACCCCTTCTACTAATCAACTTATTTTCAAAGACTAAATTATAATTGCTTGAGGTCACCGAGAAGTTAGTTAAGTGACTTGTCCATCGTCACCCAGACTATATGAGTCAAAAAAGGAATTTGAACCCACACCTTCCTGACTATGGCTGGCTACACCCCAATGCTTCGCCAGCAAGATTGCTTAAATTCCTTAAAAGCAGGAGCCTTATCTGATTTCTGAGTTTCCTCTTCTGTAAAAGGAGAAAATTGTGGAGTAACCAGGCATCCCCCTAGTAGTGATAGTAACAGCTAGCGTTTATACAGCCCTTTAAGATTTGCAAAACGCTTTACGTATAGTTAACTCATTTGATCGTCACAGCCCTGAAGCGTAGGTGCTACAATTATCCTCATTTTACAGACAGGGAAACTATCAGCACAGACACCTCCGACCACTGGCAGCTCACGCAGCAGCTCCGCCAGGAGCAGCTGAGCACCGCCTGCAAGAAGCGTGGCCTCTGGAAGTCCGACAGTCAACTCGTGCCCAAGCAAGTAGCCCGGCAGCTGCTGGTGGAGCGCAATCACCGCCTGCTGTTCTGCGAGGTGCCTAAGGCGGGCTGCTCCAACTGGAGGCGGGTGCTCCTGCTGCTCGCCCTCAACCTGAGCCGCTGGGACCCGGCCGAGGTGGCGATGGACAGGCTGCACACGACGAGCCTCCTGCAGCGGCTCAATTCCTTCCAGCCCCGCGAGTGCGACCTCATGTTGAAGCACTACACCCCGGTGCTGGTCACTCGCCACCCGCTGGAGCGCCTCGTCTCCGCCTACCGGGACAAGCTCCTGCACTCGGAGCCCTACTACATGCACGTGGCAGACAAAATACGCACCGCCGTCCGCGGGTCCCGGGCCCCGAAGAACCAGCGCAACCTCACCTTCCCCGAGTTCGTGACTTTCATTCTGCGGCAGCCGCCCGCCGACCTGGACGTCCACTGGAAGCCCATAGCGTTGCTCTGCTCGCCTTGTAGCGTGCGCTACGGTGTGCTGATCTGGCACGAGAACATGAGCTCGGAGGCGGAGCAAGCGTTGCGCTTCCTGGGAATCCCTAGCCCGGGGCTCTTTCCCTCCGCCAAGGTGCACCAGAGCGAGAAGCGCACGGACGACCAGCTCACTCGCCACTACCTTGGTCAGCTCAGCCCCGAACAGCTGAGCGGCCTCTACAACCTGTACTTCCTCGACTTTACGCTCTTTGGGTATCATATACAGAACCCCTGACTACTATCGTGCCCTGGATGGAAGCTGGAGGCTGACTTCGTTAAGTTCCTAAGAGTTAGGAGGAGGACAGAGATAAAATAAAACCGAACAGTCTGCCCTCAAGAAGCTTACGTGCACCTGGGTGTAAAACAAAGATACAAGGAGAAGTAAATATAAGATAAATAAGAAATAAAGAAAAAGCAAATTTCGTTGGATCAAAACACTAAAAGCTCGGGGTGGGGGGTGGATCTGGAAAGACCTTTATAGGAGGCAGAATTCGAACCTTAACGATCCTTGAAGGAAGTTAGGGATTCAAAGAAACAAAAAGGAAGATGGGGCGCGGGGAAGGGCATTCTTCCTGTGGGGTATGGAGTGTAATGAATGAGGGTGCCACGAGGAGGCCAGGGTGGCTGGAACATAAAACCCATCTGAGGGTAAAGAAGTGGAATCCCAACTGGGTTTCTAAACCTCAAGGGGCTGGAGTTGCTCCCTCATATAGGGCAATTGCTTCTCTGTGACTCAGTCAGTGAGTAACTCAGTCACATTGCAGTGGTTTGTAAATCAACTATGGGTGGGGATAGCGAGGAGGAGTTTTACAGCCACAGACACCCAGGCACTAGATGTCAAACCACACACACCTTTCTCAAGCCCAAGTTATAGCTGTGTTATACATACGCAGGGGAAAGTTTATTTACCTCCTATTACAGGAATGCCCTCTGGGAGGAGCAAAGGGTTTCTGTCAGCTTTCTTCCTGGGTTGGCTCCTTGCTTCCTTGCTTCCTTCCTTCCTTCTTTGCTTCCTTCCTTCCCTTCCTCCCTCCCTCCTTTCTTTCTTCCTTTCCTCCCTTCTTCCTTCCCTCCCTTCTTCCTTCCTTTCTTCCCTCCTTCCTTCCTTCTCTCCCTCCCTCCCTCCTACCCTTTTTCCTTCCTTCCTCCCGTCCTTCCCAAATCCTTGCTTTTGGGTTACCAATTAAATCTGAACGATCTGTTCCTTTGGTACCTTCTCACCTGAACTTCTGCTAGGATTGCTGATTTTGCTAAAGGTTCTTTCCAGATCCCAACTCCTTTAGGCTTCTGGGAAACTTGCACCTGAGAGAGTTAGGAAATCTTTTTTTTTTAAACTGTTTTATAAGAATAAATGTTCTTGTTCTGCATCCACAGGAGTGGTGACACATTTTATTCATGGTAGGTGAGAGTGACTTAAGGCCTTCAGGAACATAACTTTCAGAGAGATGGATCTCCTCTAATCAAGGCATCCTGCTATCTTGTCCCTCATTCTATGCCCACCTCCCATTCTATATAAAGGAGGTCCCTGGAAAATCCATGATTCTGTTTGGGATTGGAAACGTTAAAGTATTCCAGAGAAAAGAAAAATGGGTTTCCATGTCAGAGCCTGAGAGACATCCTTACCTCTGAAGCCAGAGAGAGGACACACTCTGGGGCTAAAGCAGGGATTCTTCCTCATCTTTTGTGTGTGTGTGTGTGTGTGTGTGTGTCATGGACCGTTTTGGCAGTTAAGCAAAGCCTATGGACCTCCTCCTCAGAATGTTTTTACATGCATAAAATGAAATATGTAGAATTACAAAGGAAACCAATGATATCAAATTATAGTTATCTATATATACAGACACATACACATGTACATACATATACATGTTTAGGCCTTGAACTTGGACTGAAGGGGAATGGGGCAGGGACTACCAGCCAGGCTATAGAAATATCACTAAGGGTCTACAAATGTAATAGCACCATAGCACTACTGCTTTTAGCATTTAGAAGGGTCTTGAGTGGTCTGATCCAGGCAACTCTCTGAACTTTTTCCAGAAAACACAGCTGCCTTGGATAAATGGATTAAAACATTCCAAACACAGGGGACATCCTGCATCAGTGATGGAAATAGGTCAGTGTCTGGCACCACACAAGCAAGGCAAAGTTTACTTCTGTTTCAAAAGTCCTCCATTTACAGGTTTCCTTCAGCCTTCTCCTGGGTTAGTTTGCATCCTTCCTTCTCTCCCTCACAAAGCCTTGCTTCTGGATAATCAGTTATACTCCTTTCCAACCTCCAACTAGAATCGCACTCCTAACTCAGCTTGTAAAGATTATCCAAGGCTGGGGAATAGCTGAAAGTAACTATGAGGCCTGGCAGGGGTCTGGAGTCCAGCGTATTTGGGCTATGCCTGCCCTCTGGTGGCTTTAGAGGAGATATTCAGCTTTTCAGTTGCCCACAAAAGTGCATGCTTTGCCCCCTCTCCCTCACCCGCAAAACTTAGGGGGGCTAGGTGGCAAAATCAATACAGCATTGGGCCTGGAGTCAGAAGGACCTGAATTCGAATCCAGTCCCAGACACTTACTAATTCTGATCCTGGGCAAGTCACTTAACCTCTGTCTGCCTCAGTTTCCTCATCTGTAAAATGGGGATAATAATAGCAACTACTTCACAAGCTGTTGTGAAGATCAAATGAGATAATGCTTGTAAAGTGCTTAGCATAGTACCTGAAACATAGTAGGCAATTAAAATTTAAAAATGCTTGTTTCTTTCCTTTCTTCTTTCCTCCCTCCATATCCTCCCTACCTATCCCCCCATCTACAAGAGAAATAAACTTCAGAAAGGACCTAGAGAGTGATACATATCCCATTCACACTTGCAGCCTCTCATCCCCTATCCTAAGAATCACAGATTCAATCATTCAACAAACTTTTACAAGGACCTTGAATGCCAAGTTAAGGAATTTGGACCTTATTCTGTAAGTCAACTGAGGAGTTATCAAGAGTTTCTGAGCAGTGGGCCAAATGCATTCATACTAGAGCATTAAATAAATCATCCTAGTAATGGATGATAAGATGGGATGGAGGGGAAAGACTGAATATCAGTTAGGAGGCTACTGCAATAGTTGAATGTAATAAGTGATAAGGTCCTGAAGTATGACCTATATCATGGGATGAGTGAAGAGGAGAAGGCAGAGATGATCCTAAGGCTGCAAGCAAAGATAGAGACAGGGCAGTCAGTTTTCAGGTGGAAATGTTAATTCAGTTTTAGATTTTTTTAGCTTGAGCTAAACATACACTTGACCCTGTTTGCTTTAGTTTTCCTCATCTGCAAAATGACTGGAGAAAGAAATGGCAAACCACTCCAGAGAAAACCCAGATGGGGTCATGAAGGGTCAGACACAACTAAAAAATGACTTGATAACAACAAGCATATAGGTTAGTATTTTTACAGCAACTGGAGGTGTGAATCTTTTTTTTTTTTTTTTGTGAGGCAATTGGGGTTAAGTGATTTGCCCAGGGTCACAGCTAATAAGTGTTATGTCAAATGTCTAAGGCTGAATTTGAACTCAGGTCCTCCTGACTCCAAGCCCAGAGCTCTATCCACTGCATCATCTAGCTGCCCTTTGGAGGTGTGAATCTTGAGCTGGAGTTCTTATTCCCCAAAGTGGTCTATGGTTAGATTTCAAGGGGTCCATGAACTTGGATGGGATAAAAACTGCATCTTTATCTTCACCAATCTCTAAATGAAATTTTGCATTTCCTTTATATGACTTCACTAGACTGCCAAAAGGGTCCATCCATCATATGCCAAAAAGTGAAGAACTCTAGATATAGAGCTTGGAAGAGAGGTCTCAGATGAAGACATATATGTGATCATTTGCGTAGAGGGAATAGTTGAAGTCCTGAGAGTGGATAGATGAAGCCGAAGAAGAGGATGTGAAGGAAGGGGAGAAGAAATCCAATGTTAAGTCTTGTAGAAAGCCTACAAGATTATTCAGAGAGAGAATAAAATTAAGGGGTAAGACAGGATTATGTGGAGAGAAGGAGAAAGGGAGAGGTAGAATGGGTTAAATTATCTCACATAAAACAGACAAGAAAAGGCTTTTACAGTGGAGGCGAAAAGGGGGAAGGTGAGAGGGAATGAGTGAATCTTATTCTCATAGGATTTGGCTTAAGGAGGGAATAACATACACAATGGGGTAGGGAAATCTATCTTATCCTACAGGAAAATAAGGGGGGAAGGGGACAAGAGATCTGGGGGTTGATAGAGGGGAGGGCAGATTAGGGGAGAGGGTAATGAGAAGCAAACTCTTCTAAAGAGGGACAGGATCAAAAGAGAGAACAGAATAAATGGGGGTAGGATAAGATTAAGGGAAATATATTTTAGTTTTTCACAACATGACTACTATGGAAGTGTTTTACATCACTGCACACATACAACCTGTATCCAGTCGCTTGCCTTCTCAATGAGGGAGGGAGGAAGGGAGGAAATTTGGAACCCAAAGTTTTAAAAACAAAAGTTAAAAAAAATTTTTTAAAATTGTTTTCACACACACACACACACACAAGATTAGCTGGAGAAAGGAGTGCCAAGGAGTAGAAAGGAAGCAGAGCCTGAGGCTTCGTGTCCTGGAAGCTTTCTTCCTCTTCATTTCCTCCTTTTCATCCTTCTTCTCCCCCCTCAATATTTCCTTTGCTTTCTCTTCCTATCAATTTCCATTTCTTTCTTTTCTTCCTACCTATCTCCTTCTTCTTACTCTGAGACTACACTGTTCACTATAGTTCTATGCTGTGCCTATAAAGCTGATAAAATGAGAAAACTTTCCTCTTTTTATCTTTATCAGTGTCTATCAGGCCTCTTTCTCTAATGCAAAGGCTGTGTCCCTTTTATTTCTTTTAGTTTTGTTCACTTACACAGCCAGTTAATCTTTACACGTTGACTACTGGGGAAAGGGTGTGTGTGTGTGGGGGGGGGATATAAGGTAAAAAATGTAGTCTTTGCCCTAAGGGAACCTATAATTTAGATGTATTATGGAGTTAGGGTTAGTTCCTGGATCTGAGATTTCATAGGTATTGGGAACTGCCTGGTGAGGAAAGTCCCTCTATAACCAATGAAGTTTGGCACCTTCTCTGCAAGGGGGAATTTCCTTGAACTCTGAGAGGTTAAGGGACTTGACCACTGTCTTTATTTAGATCTATATTGAATTTCACCTTATTAGAATCAGCCCACTTTGGTTGTAATATACACAAGAAAAGATACAGAACACTTTCAAAGTCACAACCCCTTTCATTCCAGTTGTGTGGCCCTGTGCAAGTAACTTAACTTGCCTCAGATTCTTATCTATAAAATGGATGATACTTGTACTTACCTCACACAGAAAGTGATTTATCAATAGTAAAGCTCTCTGTAAGTTTAAGTTGTTGTTATTGTTGTTATTTTAGAGATAAAGACACTGAGACCCAGAGAGGTCACAACCTCAGTTTCTCCATCTGTAAAGTTAGATTCTCTAAGGTCCCTTCCAGGACTCATATTCCATGACTTATTATATTTCATGTAACAATAACAGCTCACATTTATAGTGTTATACTTTGCAAATTGGTTTACGTTTATTATCTCCATTGATCCTCATAACAATTCTGTGAGATAGGTGAGTGATCTTCATTTTATAGGTTAGGAAAAGGAGGCTCCCAGAGCCTTACCCAGTGTCACCCACGAAGTATCAGCGGCGTGATGTGAACCCTGGTCTTTTTGAGGCCTGGCGTAGCTCCCTCTATCTACTATGCCAAGCATCTCTTAACATTTGCAAGACTCTTTTAAAAGAGCTTTCATATTTTATCTTATTTTATCTCACATCTCTGTGAAGTAGATGCTGTATTTTTTTATTATAATTTATTTTAGATTAGGAAACTCCGTTAAGTGACTTACCTCGGGTGACACAATTAGTTAATGGGAGATCTGGGACAAGACTATGGTGTTTAAACTCCCAGCCCTGGGTTCCTGGGGCAAGTACTATATCTATATTGAAGGGTTTTGGATTTAAGGATCAATCAGTGGGACTGCTTATCTGTCCTCTACAAGCTTGCCAGGGTCTCCACAAGCATGGGCCTGTGCTCCCAGGCCACGGTGACGCTCTTGGTACCTGGGGAGGTAAGGTTTCCTCCCCCTGACCTTGTTCTATGCCAAAGGGAGGAGAAACCTAGCTGAAAAACAGACCTTGCCTTAGGTAGCCCAGCTCCTTCTCCAGGGCAGAGTCCTTTGCTTTCCTGCCCACGCCCACAGGGTGGGAACTCTTTAAGAGAGTCGGGTGGCAGAGAACCTTGGGCAGAAAAGGCAGAGCGGCGAGGCTGTCTCAGAGCCTGGAAAAGCACTGGAGACAGTGAGGAGTGGGAAACGATCTGAGCGAGGAATAGCCAAGGAATGCAAGAGAGAAGGCGGGTGAAGGAATAGGTGGCCCGAGGAAGGTCTGGGCTCCTCCTCCTCCGGCCCGCCCCGCCTCTCCTCGGGTACAGAGGTAAAGGCACGTGGCCTTGAGCTGAGGGTCTGTGCAGGAGTAAGTCCCCAGACCCTCCCCCGCCCGAATCGCTCCCAACCTCAAAGCCTTGGAACGCGGTGCTAGGGACTGGGCAAGCCTCCAGATATCCTCAGCCAAACGCCTGGAGGCGGAGACTGAGTCTCTGGGAAGTGGGCCTCTTCCCCACGAACGCCACTGGGGGCTGGGCCCCAGGTTTCGCGTCTCCTCCTGGGCCCGTCCCCCGCGGGGTTTCCCAGAGTCGGGGCGGAGCTGGGGCCCTAATTTCTGCCCGCCCTCCCCCCCCCCCCCCCGGAGAGCCCCCCCCCCCCCCGCCCGAGGGTTTCTCTGAAAATGAAAGGAGAAGGCAGGGGGTGGGGATCGTGCGGGGTAGCTCCGCCCCCACGCAGCCCCGCCCCCCTGGGCGACCGGAGCTGTGGGCGCCGAGAGTCCCCAGTCCCCGCGGCGCCGCGGGCTGGTGGGCTCGCCTTCTGCTGCTCAGCCCGGGACATGACACTCCCCGGTGGCCCGACGGGCATGGCGCAGCCGGGGGACCCCGGGCATGGCAGCCCAGCGCTAGCTCGGGCCCCGAGGCGGAGCGTCGGGGAGCTGCGCCTGCTCTTCGAGGCTCGGTGTGCCGCGGCCGCGGCGGCTGCAGCAGCCGGGGGCCCTCGGGCTCCCCGGGGTAAGCGGCGCGGAGGACGGGTCCCTAACGGGCTGTCGCATCCGGCCCCGGCCCCGGCCCCGATCCCGACCCCGGCCCGGGCCCCGGCCCCGGTGGTGATCCCGCAGCTGACCGTGACCGCAGAGGAGCCGGATGGGGCTCTGTCGAGCCCCGGGCCGCCGGAGCCAGAGGGAGGCTGGCTCAAGACCGCGGGCTCCACGCACCTGCAGCAGCCCCGCCGCCTCTCCACCTCGTCGGTCTCCTCCACCGGCTCCTCGTCGCTGCCCGAGGACTCCGAGGACGATCTGCTGAGCGACAGCGAGAGCCGGAGCCGCGGCAACGTGCAGCTGGAGCAGAGCGAAGAAGTGGTCCAGGTACGGGGAGGTGGGGGAGAAGCGGCGACAGGAACCGGGGCGGGGCAGGGTCGACCTTGGGGGCGGGGTAGGGCTAGAAGAGGCGACAGCACTGGGAGCTGTTCCCTCGGGACTCATCACCTCCTTGGTAGGTGACTGGCAGGGAAAGCTCTTGGGAGTATGGGAGGGGAGACGAGGAAGCCAAGCCCCAGGGGCACCCTAAACCTGGGGTCTGGGCTGTATTAGAAGGTGCCTTCAGCGCCCCTACGCCTTGGTCCCTATCCCACTCCAGGTGCAGTCTGCTGCCCATACACCCTAGAACGCCTGTTGGTAGAAGTAGGGGAAAATTAGAGATGAGTTCCCCCACTCGGGAGTGGGCGGGCCAGCCTGGGCGGACTTAGTCCCTCTAGGTTTTGAGGGAGGACCCCAGAGCCCCTGGAAATGGGTAAAGTGACATTATGTCTCAGAAACTTCTTCAAGGGATGGGCCATCCTGACAGCGCCTGAACTCCGGGACGGAGTATCTGGAGAATGAAGTAGGTGGTCAGCAACCTTTGCCCCAAGACTGATTCCCCCTAATGTGCCTGTAAGCTCTGGGAAAGAAGAACTTGAATTTGGAGCTACATCCTCAGCGCCTAACCTAGGGCCTTGCACACAGTAGGCGTTTAATAAATGTTTATTACATTAAATTGAATGGGAGAAGCGTGTCATAACACTCCACCAGTTCTAGTTCTCAGAGGGAGGAGTCCCAGGTACTGGAGAGGCTTACTTGTCCTAATCTTGCGAAGGGTTCAGGAGCTCTTGGAATGGAGGGTGCTACCTCCCCCACCCCAGGACGTCGTATTTCCCATCCTCCGCAGTTGCTACGGTTTCTTTCTCCCGAGTGGGTGTGGAGTGGCTGTCCTGGCTCCTGCTCTCAGAGCCGCCGCCGTCTGCTCTGGGCTCCCGGCAGGCAGCTTACTCCCTGACGTGGGAACAGGAGACCATTTGGGTTGAGGGAGGGCTTAGAATCTGCCCAGAGGGAAGGTGACACCCCCCCCCCCTTTCCCCTCAGTCCAGACCTTGGGACTCTACTTGCGAGAGTCTACCTGTGTTTCAAAACCCTGTCCCGATGGAGGGGAGGGAATGGGGTGGGATGGTCATTCTGTAAGGAGGTAAGTTGAGGCGAAGCAACTCTCCCTTGCTTCTCTTTGGCTGGAGGCTATAGGAAATGGGAAAACTCTGGAATCAAAGAGCTCTTTCCCTGCTACTGCTTGAGACACATTTGACCCTTCCCCATACCTAGGTCTTCTGTCCCTTTCTCTCTCTGACCAAAGCACCGTAAGATACTTAAAATAGGCGCCCACGTTTCATGACTGAGGCCAGAATGAGAGAGCTGTTCCATCTTTGAGCTTACATAAGAGCCCCGGGGAGTAGAGTGTGGGGTTGGGGTGGGGGGAGAAAAGAGGAGGAGGGAAGCCAGGGGCATACACTTAAACCAGGGAGGAGGGAGAAGTTAGGATCTTTCAGTTCAAAAGCAGCACCTTTGAACCTTTTCTCAGGACCTGGTCTTTCTGGCTTTTCTGGACCAGGTGGCTCCTGGTCTACCCTGAGAATGGAGGGCCACCTTCTCTGGCCGCTTGGAAGCGGGAGTACACGAGCGGGGCCGAGGGATAGGACAGGGGTAGGAATAGTGGGGTGCAGTGGCAGAGGACTGCCGGACCTATCCATGGAGAGGTTCCTGACTTTGCGGCAAACTTGGTGTACGTTGTTGGGCAAGTCACGTAATCTCTCCGTGACTCAATTCCCCACCATCTAGAGCTAAAAATATCTGTCTCCTGGGCATTTTGAGGGGGTTAATGACAAAAAAAGGAATAAAAGTCTTCTTAGAGGGACGCTCGCGCGTGCGCGCGCGCGTGAACACACACACACGTTCCCTTTCCCAAGGTGTGAGCACAAGACAGGTTGCTCTAGGGACTGAGGTAGGGCCAAAAACCTAGGAAGGCCTCATGCTGCTTAGTCCGAAAAGGAAACTAGGAGACCGCAGAAGAAATGTGTGTGGGTGGACGACCCGGGAATTGGGGCGATGGGACTCCTTAGGTCGCCTTCCCTCCTAGGCCTTAGTCTCGACTCATCACCCTTTCTATTCCCATCCCCCCTACTCGAAGAGCTGTAGCAGCAGCAGTTCGGGGGCGGCCGCTGTGCCACTCAAACCCGACAGCTGAGAGGCAGGCGGGGGCGCAGCCGGTGGGTGCTCGAGGTGTGAGGAGGGTCTCGCGGGGGCAGCCACTCGCTGCTCTCCCTCCCTCGTCTCCTGCCTCCCTTCCTTCCTGGACTCGATACGATACTGGGGAGGCCTGGATCAAGAGGGAGCAAGAGACCTGGGCTCTTGGTGGTGAAGGGATTGCCCTTGGCTCGGGCCTCTCCCGGTCCCGGGTTAAGTACGGACTAGGTGAGGCACAGAAAGGCTATTATGGTCCCGGGCCTTGGGAACCCAGGGCTGCTCTCCCCAATCTCTTACCATCCCCCAGCCTTGCAGTGGGCCTCCCCGAAGGCAAACAGCGGCGGCGGGAGATAAGCGAGCTGGGGACTGTTGACCGAAGCTGCCTGGGGGACGGGGGAGGGACACAAGCGGACTTTGCCTCCCCGCCCAGGAGTTTCGAGGCCTTTCTCCTACCCCTGGCCTGACTCGAGACTGTGAGGATCCCTTCTGTCTTCTCTTACACCATGCTTTACCCTGGGACCCATCGACACTGAGTTCGACTCAACATCACCCTGGCCACAGGCAGGAAGCGGCGCCCGGGGAGGATGCACCTGCCAGGGGGAAGGGGCCGGATGCGCTTGGAGGCGGGGCCCCCAGGTTCGACCCGGCTTCCCCAACACCAGAAGGGCACGGGTTCCCCTGTTGACTCTAGCCCAATCTTGGTCAGGCTCCCAGAACAGCTGTACCTGCTCAGCCTGGTCCAGACTGGAGCTGGCTTCTGGCCAGTCCACTGGACTGTGATTCAGGCAGGGGTTACCAACGACAGTCATCTCGGGTCCCCCGCCCCTTCCTTGTCCCAACTTGGGTTGTGCCAGGAAACTACTTTCAGGAGGGCGGGGAGCAGACGGGCAAAGGCGAAGGCTTGCACAGAAACAGGGGTGTAGATTTGCTTCTTTGCATATATGTGCCAGCCAAGGAGTATACCCCTACCTATACCTAAGGCCCCCGATCCTGGAAGACAAGTGGTCAGGAACCTGGGCATCTCTGACCTTTCAATACGATCTGGTCTGAGCGTAAAAGCTAGAATCTTGGGTGCAAAGCCAGCTTCTAACTTAGAAGAGGGGATGGTCTTTCCGAGAGGGGAATTGGGACTTGATCACTTTGGGGTCTTTTCCCAAACTTTGTGACTTTGTCTGGAGGCTGTGTTGAGGAACTAGGGACTGGGACTTCTATGAAATCAGAGTAATAGATCAAGGATCAAGAGCGTGAAGGGAGATTGAAGATCATCTCCTCTAATCCCCTTCTTTTATAGATGGGAAATTTAGAGTAAGTGACTTGCCCAAGGTCACATCATCGACAAATGGCAGAGCAACTTGAACCCAAGTCCTCTACTTTCAATCTTATGATTATTCCATTTTCCCATGCAGTCTCCTGTTTGAACCTCTCCTTCCATCCCTACTTGCTTATGGGGTAGAAATCAGCCTCATGAGGATACTTTACATTCTTAGAAGTGCCTGTATGCTTCTGTTCTGTCCTGGGTTGGGGGAGCACAGAGCTTGTGAAGAGGCAGGGGGCTTTCCAAATTCAAAAATATCTCCCATATTCTCCCCCCCCCCTTTTCTGGGGGAGGCAATTTGGCTTAAGTGACTTGTCCAGGGTCACATAGCTAGTAAGTGTCTGAGGCTGAATTTAGACTCAGGTCTTCCTTACTTCAGGGCTGGTACTCTATCCACTGCACCACATGGCTGCCAATGCCCCTGTTGCCCCTTCCCCACCCCCCCTTTTTTTTTAGGATGGAAGCTTCCTCCGATAAATGCAGAAAGTGTCCTGGGGCATTAAAAGGTTAAGTGACTTGCCCAAGGTGACATCACCTTTTTGGATCTTGGCTGGACTATAAAATTCAGGTCTTCCAGACTCCTCTACTGACTTTCTTAGCCTATAGGCTACCCTCAGTCTCCATACTTTTCCCAATTGAGAGATATAGCTTGATAGTCCACAAGCTCCTTTTTTCAAATGCAAATACCCTCAAGGGAGGGTTAGGTCTGTGTAATGTGAATTACTTGATCTGATTAGGCAAATTATTTTCTCCTTACCTGTGGGAATGGAGGTTTTGATTTGATGGTGCAGTGGAAAGGCAGGTAATTTTAGAGTGGGGGGTGGGGTGGGGAAGGAGAGGGGGAAGGGCTGGCCCTGGTGGAGGCCTGGTTGGCCAATAAAATCATTGGGGAAGAACCTGAACACTTAGAGGCTGCAAAGGGGACAATATCCTGAGAGGTAGGACAGGACTGAGACAAACTTCATCCATTTTGCTGAGGGTGGGGAGGAAGTTCGGACTTGCAGTCACCTCCTTCTATGTCTGAAAATTCTCTCCAGGCAAAAGTGCAATACCTGACCCACATAATTGAGGGAACACTTAGAAGGGGTTCATTTTTATCTGATGGCAATGAAGTTAACCTAACTGGGCTTTTTCTTGCGGTATTTCTTTTGATCCCCACCCTAAGCATGTAAGATAGGTGAGGCAGGTGTGTTATTAACCCCATTTTGCAGGTGAGGAAATCAAAGTAGTCTCTGAGACATTAAGTTACTTGTGCCCAAGGTCACAGACTAGTAAATTAAAAGAATGAGGAGTAGAAGCTAATTCTTAGGATCATAAATTCAGGGATAAGAAAGACTTTAAGAAGTAATGTAGCCCATCCCCCTCATTTTACAGATGAGGAACCTCTGAGGCCTAGAAAGGATAAGAAACCTGCCCAGGGTTCCACATGGAGCAAGTGAGCTGAGTAAGGATTGCAACTCAGCTCCTCTGAACTTAAAGCTACTCACCATGATTCCCACTGACTTCTATATGTTCTTAATGTTATGTCATGCTTTGTAGTACTGCAAATTGAAGTGCCATCTCTGTATTTCCCAGCCTCAGAAGGCATCACTTATCATCCCAGGGAGGTTGAGGAGAGCCCCTCAAAAGGACAAGGACTTGTTTTTTCACCACACTTTAGTGGTCATATCCCTCCCCCCATGAGTTACCCAGTCAGTAAGCATTTATTAAGTGCCTTCTACATGCCAGGCACAGTGCTAAGCACTGGGGATACAAAGAATGACAAGACAGTCCCTGCCTTTGAGGAGCCCACAATCTAATGGGGAAGACAACATACAGACAAGCTATATATAAAATAAATAGGAAATAATCAATAGAGAATTAAGCATCAGAATTGAATAATTGAGAAAAGCTTCCTATAGAAGCTGGGATTTTAGCTGGGACTTGAAGGACGCCAGGAAATCCTAGAGGCAGAGAAGAAGAGGGAGGCGGCTATTCAGGTGTGAGGCTCTGCCAGTGAAATTGCCCAGGGTCTTGTGTAAGGGCAGCTAGAAGGGCAGTGTCACTGAACCAAAAAGTACATGGGGTGGGGTGGTAGGGATTTGTATAAGGCGTAAGAAGTAAGGAAATGTAAGGGAGTGGGTTAGGTTATGAAAAGCTTTGAATGCCAAAGGATTTTAAAAAAAAAAAATATTTGATCCTGAGGATGATAGAGTCATTGGAGTATATTGAGCAGGGGCTGGGGGTTGTGACCTGGGAGGACTTGTGCTTTAGGACAGTCTCTGGTGGCTAAATGGAGAAAGGTTGAACTGGAATGGGGAGAGCTTTGTAGCACACAAACCAATCAGCAGGTTCTTTCAGTAGCCCAGGCTTGAGAAAATGAGGGCCTGAGCCAGGGTGGGAGCAGTATAAGAGAGAAGGGGCTGTGTCGGAGAGGGTTTACGGAGGTGAAATCCTCAATGCCTTAGTTTTAGACTGTGAGGAGTGGCTAGGTTGCTAACTCTCTGGGCTAGCCTCCAGGGACTGGGGGATAGAGACCTCCCTGCCCCAAAGCCTTTTGAAACTGCTCCTTTCACCCCACACCAGCCCCTGGAGTAGCTATTCAATACTCTCCTCATTAGAAACACATTCCTATATGTTTTGCATGATTTCGTATGTATAATTGCTATCATATTGCTTCTCAATGGGCAGGGGAGGAAGGGAGAGAATTTGGGATGCAAAAATAATTTTTAAATAAATGTTAAAAACAATACATTTACTTTTTTTTTTAAAAAAGGAAATACATTTCTTTAGATAAGGCAGTGATCTCTAGTCAGTAGATTGTCCGTCCATCTCCCTTTGATCTCAGAGCATTATTTGATAGATCTCTGTCTCGTCTGATTGCTGATGCCATGGGATCAGCTTATTTGCTAGGATTACCACAGGGAGAAGACAGAACCTCCTCCCCTAAACACCTCAACCCAGGTTCTACTTCCCACCTCCCAAAACTGACATATAATCATAGGATTTAAAACTGTATGGGACCTTAATCCCATCTCTAGTGCAACTCGATTATTTTACAGATAAGGAAACAGAGGCTCAGAGGCTTTTAAGTGACTTACCCATGATCACACAGGTAGCAAATGGCAGAGTAGGGATCAGAACACAGGTCTTCTGATTCCAGATAATAAATGATATTTTAAGGTTTATAAAGCACTTTTAAAAAAAGCACTTGGCATAATCATCTCATCTGATCTTTTCAACAGTCATGTAAGATCGTTTCTTGTTCAGATAGTTCAATGATGTCCAACTCTCCTTGACCTCCTTTGCAGTCAACTAAGTCAAAGGTTAAGTGACTTGCCCAGAGTCACACAGGTATCAAGTGTCTGAGGCCGAATTTAAACTGGGGTCTTCCTGACTCTAGGCCCAGAGCTCTATCCACTGAGCCATCTAGATGCCTATAATATAGTTACTAGAGGTATGTGGTAATTGTTTTAAGGTTTATAAAGCACTTGACATAATCATGTCAAGATTGGGTAAGTTGGGAGGAGGGATCTGACCACTAAGATAGTCATGTAAGATAGTGGTATTATTATCTTCATTTCACAGATAAGGAAACCAAATTCATACAGCTAATGCACGGAGTCCAATTCAAATTCTGGTCTCTCTGGGCTGCTGATCTAGCACTCCTTCCCATACCCGGCTGATAAAGCATAGGACTCATACCTCATTTTCCTGCCCCTAGGTTCACTGCTCTGAGGACATGAAAGGGAGGTCTCCCTCTTAAAAAGCCTAAGAATCCCTGGGTTAAGGAACTGCCCCATCCTCAGAGATCCTCTTTTAAAAGGTGGAACATGGGAACACACCATTAACCTTCACGCTCTCTACTTTTCGAGTTAGACCTGACCTACTTACTATTGCTTATAAATGACATGTCATCTCTCTTTCCCCTGTTTCTGCACTATCTGTATCCTGGGTCAGGAACGCACCCCTTCCTCCTCTCTACTCCTCAGAATCCTAGCTTCCTTTAAAGATTAGCTCAAACACTACCTGCATGAAGACTTTCCTAATCCTCCCAATTACTAGTGTCCACTCAGTTACTACACACACACACACACACACACACACACACACACACACACACACACACACACACACACACGCACACGCACGCACACAACTGTGTGACCCTGGGCTATTCAAAATCTGTGATTGTCTATTCATATGTATGTATGTATATGCAAATTTTATGCTCTATATAAATGCTATTAGTCATTATCAGTGCTCAGGCAACTTTCTAAGACTAAAATTGAGAGATGAGGCCAGTCTGTATCCATATAGGAAATTCTTCCTACACCGATGAAATCACAGGTCTGCCACATGTGTATGTTTGCATATCTATATATGTATAGTATTTACTTGTGTGTCTTTACTTCTTGTTGCCCCCGCCCACCCCCTATAAGCTCCTGGAAGGAACTATTCTTTGTCTTTCAATTCTTAGCGCCTAGCACTGTACCTGACGTTGTAGGAGTTTTATTAATGTTTGTTGATTGATTAATTAGCTGATTGGATTAAATGGTTAACACCCGAGCTGGGAAGTTAGCAAGCTGATCACTTTATAAATGCCCTAAACGAACCGGGACACTACGTTTTTATGGAGAGAGAAGATGTAGAGGTGGGGTAGGGTAGAGGTGGGGTGAGGTGGGGTGGGGTGGGGTGGGGTAGGGTAGAGGTGGGGTGGGTGGGGTAGGGTAGAGGTGGGGTGGGGTGGGGATGGAGAAGGACACAGATAACTAGGGTGGTAAGATCTGGGGCGGGGTGAATGGAGGGGGCAGGGGTGGGGGGGGAGGGAAGGACAGGTGAAACTGGTGGGACTACTGGGCACCGGGAGTGTCTGTCCTCAAACGTCCCCTCTCCTTAATTTTCTGCCCCAGCTCTGATCGTAATCCCATCCAGGTTGAGTATAGCAGGCTGGGTAGTTCGGTCTCTGTTGCTGCCCTACGGTCCCTAGACACGTGGCAGAGCCCCAGTGCCTGCGACTGCTGTCAGATAAGAAAGAGGCAAGGCCTTCAGCTGGGTGCTAAAGTGGAAGAGAAGATAGCATGAGAATGGGACCCAGTGCCCATGGTATAGTGCCGGGGTACTGCCTCCTTCCTAATCGCCCATCGACCCTTCTCCCCCCCCCCCCCCCCCCGCCCAAGCTTGTAGGGCGAGTGAGACCTTCTGTCCCTGTGTCCCGCCCCTAGCTTGAGAGCTCTCTGACTTGTGGACTGAAGGGAGAGGGAAGCCGACCCCAAGGGGAAGGACTGTGGGGCATTGCATTTAATTATATGAGGCTGAGAGCCCCACCCAGGACGTAGAGCTCATGAGACCCTACTCCTGTCCCCTTGTCTTTCTTCCTCAGAGAAATCCCTGGCAGAAGATCCGAACCATGGTGAACCTGCCGGTTATCAGCCCTTTCAAAAAGCGCTACGCCTGGGTGCAGCTGGCGGGTCACACGGGTAAGGAGCCTAAATGGGCCAGACGTGGGCGCTGAGTATAGAAGAGCACTGGCCTCCACCTGGGATGGCCTGTGGGTCAGGGAAAGGAGAACTTCTGTCATCGAACTGGGTGCTGGAGGAGGGGATGGGGAAAGTAACAATCATCAGGGGCTCCTCCTGGCTGGGGCGGGGGACTGATCGATGACCTTCTCACTCCTCAGGAAGTTTCAAGGCTGCAGGAACAAATGGGATGATCCTGAAGCGCTGTTCAGAGCCCGAGCGCAGCTGCTTAGCGCGTCTGATGGGCGACGCGCTTCGAGGCTGCGTGCCCACGTTCCACGGCGTGGTGGAGCGCGACGGCGAAAGCTACCTGCAGCTTCAGGACCTGCTGGCCGGCTTCGACGGGCCCTGCGTGCTTGACTGCAAGATGGGTGTCAGGTGAGTGCCCCGCGGAGTAGCTGGGTGCCCCATACGGAGGGGAAGGGGCTGAGGGAGGAGGGCCATGTCTGGCGCCCGGGCTTAGTCTCAGACCTAGACCTGCCCACCTTCCCTCACCCCACGGTCTCCCGCCCGTCGCCTTTACGCCAGGACTTACCTGGAAGAAGAGCTTACCAAGGCGCGAGAGCGGCCCAAGCTTCGCAAGGATATGTACAAGAAGATGGTGGCTGTGGACCCCTCCGCGCCGACCGATGAAGAGCACGCGCAGCGCGCTGTTACCAAGCCACGCTACATGCAGTGGCGGGAGGGAATCAGCTCCAGCACCACGCTGGGCTTTCGCATCGAGGGCATCAAGGTGAGTGCCTTGCGCCCCCGTCTCCAGGCATTCCCTAATAGAGGCGCCAATGCTTCTAAATAGTCATCAGAGGTATCTTTTGTCCCCTCAGCCCCCAGACTCTCCCCAGCCTGAGCCCATTCACCTCTTCCCTTCCCACTTCCTTTAGAAAGCCGATGGGTCCTGCAGCACCGACTTCAAGACGACCCGAAGCCGGGAGCAGGTAGTTCGGGTATTCGCCGAGTTTGTAGAAGACGATGCCGAAGTGTTGGTAAGAGCCGGGAGTGGGGGTGGGAGTGGGAATGGGGATGTTTAGAATCTGGAATCCCAGGACATAACCTGGAGTGAACCCTCTGCTCTCCCCTTTCTTCCCTCTTTTTAATCCTGTCCCTTTCTTTCCCCTGTCCAGAGGAAATATCTGAACCGACTGCAACAGATCAGAGACACCCTAAGCGTGTCTGAGTTCTTCCGGAGACATGAGGTGAGAAGCAGCCTGGGTAGGGTGGGCTGGGACAGGGTTGGGTGCATAGACTTTGTGGAGCAAGGTCTGGAACCCTAGTGGCCACTGAGCAAACTCCGTTTCAGGTAATCGGCAGCTCCCTTCTCTTCGTGCACGACCACAGCCGTCGCACAGGTGTGTGGCTCATTGACTTCGGCAAGACCACTCAGCTGCCTGATGGGCAGACCCTGGACCACAGGCGGCCCTGGGAAGAAGGCAACAGAGAGGATGGATACCTACTGGGGCTGGACAATCTCATCAGCATCCTGGCGAGCTTGGCTGAGAGATGAGGTTGATCCCTTCCCCACCCCAGAGTTCTTTGGGCCACCATCGGATACACCTTCCGGCTGCTGCTGCCCGCTGGTCTTGCATGCACAGGACTTATGGAATCCAGGCTTGCAATCCCAAGGATTCCAAGACAGAGACTGCAGTACTCCTGGCCTCCACTGGGAGGGGGGGCCCTGCAGATTGACTGACGGCTAGGAGTGTACATATGCCAGAGCTCCGGCCCTCCTAAAGAGGAATGACACTAATTGAGAGGAAGGAGCAACAGCTTCTTTTTTCCTCCTTCCCCTTGCCCATCCCTGGGAGAGAGGGACTGCTGCCAAGCCCTTTGGGTATGGGGAGGGGGGAGGAAGGGAGCTGATTTGGGAGTTTTATTTCATAACTGACCTGTATGGTCCAGCCTTTCAACACTAGGGAGGAGGGGTGGGTGCCTCTCTCCTTCCCTTCCCTCTCCAATAAAACTCATTGATGCAGGGTACTGTGTCTCCTTGCCCCATTTCCCTCCTATAGAATCCAACAATTTAGGCTTTGAAAGGAACCTTGGCCATTATCAAGGCCTGACCTCACCAGTGTGTTGTGAAATACAAAGACTAATGGTGGTGGAGACATCTGGTCCATTCCTGTCTCAGACACTTGTTAGCTGTGTGACCCTGAGCAAGTTGCTTAACATCTCTGGGCCTCAGTTTCCTCATCTGTAAACTGAGGAAGGGAGCTCTGAGGTTCCATCCAACATAATCTATAATCCTATTGCCCCTTTGTCTCCCAGCCAGCAGTATTATCTGTCCAAGCCCAGAAGCAAGGGTGAAACCTTGGAAGGAAGAAAAGGAGGGTGAGGTCTAAAGTCAGCCTGAAGCAGCCAGATGGGGACAGAAATTGTAGAGCCAGCTGTGCACTCAGACTTGTCTTTCCTGGTCCAATCTGTAGCCATGTACTTGGGCAGCAGCCTGGGCAATGGAGCCTACCTGATAATTTGGCTGTACCCGACCCTTCCACCACAATAACCTAGCTTTTTATTCCAGTGCACTATAGATACAAGTTCAGAGGGCAGAATCAGCAAAGGTAAAGGAACCCCCAGTTTGGAGTCCCAGGCCTGACACAAACTTCAGGAAACAAGAGTTGCAGCGGGGTCAAGCTGAGATGACTATACTGGCATATGATGGGCTAGGTGCCACAATGTCAGCCTGAGAGACTCCTCCTTTGTCTCCCAGCTCCCACCCCGATAAGGAGCATAACCCATCATCACATGTCAGGGAGGTGGTGAGTCAGGGGCAGGAGGGAATTGGGATTTGGATGACCAGGGTAGCTAGGAAAGGTGGGGGAGGGGCTGGGGGAGGAAGTGCTGCTCTCTTCAATGCCAGAGTCTTCACCCTCTGCACCTGGGGAGGCCCAGGACCCATATGTGGGATTCCATAGACTCTGCCTCTTGTCCAGCAGCTGGAGGCCCCCAGGCTTAGGGCGCTTGGAGGCAGGGCAACTCACTCCCCAGGTCTCAAGATTGTCAACCCGTAGCTCCTGAGGCTGGAGAGTGTTCATGCCCCCACTAGCTAGCTGGGGGTTTGAGAGACCATTCCCCAGCACAGAGATTCCCTCTTCCTCTGGTGCTGGCCCTAGGTCCACTGGCAGAGGTGTGGTCAGCACATCCGGGTCCTGGAATGGGAGAGGATGGTTGTGCCAAATTTCATTGTTAAGGAGAAATTTGGTTCAGAGGGAGGGGATAAGTATTCCTCAGGGATCTGAGGAGGTCTCTCAGACCTCTCTTTTTCCATAGTTTCCATTATGTATGACCTAAGACCTCCTCAGGAGAGAAGCATCGTGGTATGGTGGAAAGAGCATTCATTGGCCCCAGAATCAGGAAACCTGGGTTTCAATCCCACCCGTGTGATGAGCAAGTCCCATGACCTTCCTGAGTCTTGGTTTCCTTATCTGTAGTATGAGGGGGTTGGACTGCGTGGTTTCTAAGGCCCCTTCAAGCTCTAGGTGTATGATCCTAGGACCCCAGATAATAAACAGTATGAAGCCTCCCTGTGCCATCCCACCTGGGTACAATACTGGAGCCGTTCCAGAATACTAGCAAAGTTGGGCCGGTGGTCAGGTTGATGTTGCCAGCACTGGGTCATGATCCAGTACCTGGAGTGAATCTTGGTATTACTGCACCGGTGCAGTGCTCTCGCCCTGCCCCCCCCCACCTCTCTGGGCATCATCCACTGGATGGTAGCACCTATTACTCACACAGGACCAGGGCAGCTCCGAGGGGCGTCCATCCTGCCTCCTCCAGTGACAAAGTCCAGCACCTCCTGGTTGGTTCGACCAGGGTAAGGCATGTAGCCCAGTGAAAAGATCTCCCATAACAGGACCCCAAAAGACCTGTGCCATAGCCAGGAATCAGCCTGACACCATCTGGGCACAATAGCTACACCTTCAGACTTTCCTCCTCAAGCTATTGGATCACATGGCTCCCCCAAACCCCTCACTCCAGGCCATGTTCAGCATGGACGGACAGCAGCCAGAGCTGCATTTTAATGAGTCCACCTTTGAAGCAAAGGGAAAGCCCAGCCCAGAATGCCTCTTCCCACGGTTGGGCTGATAGGATATTGTTACCAGGAGTCAGTCTTGGAGGTGAATATGCCCTCCAGGAAAGCCTCAGGGGGCATCCACTTGACAGGTAGCATAGCACGGCCTCCCTTTCGATAATAACTTGCTCTATAAAAAGGAAGCACGAAATTGGTGTCAACACATCCTCCGCAGGACATGTGATCCCCTCTGTTCCTGCTATTCCAACATTTATAAGTACGTTCTCCTTCCCTCCTTTAGGTATTATCCAACTCCCCTCACCGGTAGATGTCCCGAGCCATCCCGAAGTCACCAATCTTAGCTACTCGGCCAGGCCCACTGCAGGTCAGAAGGCAGTTCCGGGCTGCGATATCCCTGTAGAGCCATTGCTTCAATTCCCAGGAAAGGAGGTACCTGACAGATATCCCCAACCTCCCTGCCCATTATTGGCCTTCTTGTCCCTCCTTCCTAAGGTATTTCCTTCCTCTTTATCTGTCTTCCCCAACCTGTGATATATGCAGTTAGACTTGAAGGATCCATGGGGCCTGGGGCTAAGGTACTGTGTCCCCTTGAGCCAATATTCCCTCCCTGGAGTCTCCCCAACCTGTGGATGAAGTGATTTTCTTCCAGGTAGTGGCAGCCCTGGGCCACATCACAGGCAAGGCGAAGTAGATCTTGCATGGTCAGAGGGGAAGGCTGGCCCTGGGAACCAAGGGAGGATGGAGGGTCACTCCATCTAAGGATCCAAAGGCCAGAGAGATGGGGACTCAGGATGGAGCCCCAGATGAGTCAGATTATTTGGGCTGGATGGAGAATTTGGCATATCTAGGTGAGAGCAAGGGAGTAGTAAGGAGGTGACTCAGAAGATTTCATGGATACAGGTATTTGAGGGAGGGGTGCTCACCAGGTGAGGCCGGCTGTGCCTTAGGAAGGTCTTCATGTCCCCACCAGCCATCAGCTCCAGCAGGATGAGTCGAGGTGTAGCCCGGAGGCTAAGCCCGACACACCGCACAATGTTCTGGTGGCTGAACTTACTGAGGGCACACACACACACAAACCCACACACAAGTGTGCAAACGAGCACAATATAACCAGACACAAAAATAGTCACAGAAAGAGATGTGCGCACTAGCGCGCACACATGTACCCATATGTGCCAGCGTGCAACTTTGTAGGTCTTAGAAAAGATGGAGTGAGGGATGCCCCCTCTGTTTATCCCCCAAGCCCTAAAGCATACCTGATGATGAGAGCTTCCATCAGGAAGTCCATTTCATCCTGCTGGGAGCAGAGCTCAGGGAGGGTCTAAGGAGAAGACAAAAGAGGAGACATCATCACTCCATGATCTTGGGGAGAGACAGGGTCAACATCGACTGAGAGAGACTAGTCCCCCTAATCCCCCTTTCTAGACCCTAGTACCCGTATATGGCACCTCCCTCCCTCCAGCATTGTTATCATTAAATGCTATATTTGTAAAGTGCTTAGCACAATGCCTGACACATAGTAGGTGCTTAATAAACACGTGTTTCAGTCCTTCCTTATATAATAAAGTGTGTAGTGGACAGAGTACTAGACAAACAAACACTAGCTGTGTGACCCTGGGTCAGCTTGGGCTTCAGTTTCCTAAAGCATAAAATAATTAGGTTGGCTTTGAAGGCTTCTAACGTTCCTTCCAACTCTAAGTCTACGATTTTATGATCATCTTGAGCATACTGAGTCTAGATTAGACTTCTCACCTTGACAGCCACCTGAAGTGGTATGGGACCACCAGCAATGCCTAGCACCAACCCCTCATACACCTCACCAAAGGCACCATGTCCCAGTGCTCTGTAGGAAGACAAGTCAAAATCAGGGATTTTGGCCAGGGATCTAGGAAGAGTCTCAAAGGACTGACAATTGCATAGAGTGAACGAGAGCCTGTATTTCATTTATTCATACAGACATTTGTTGAGCACCTACTGCATACCCAGCTGGGTGGACCTGGAGTAGCTGAGCTCTTAGTGGCCCCCCTGAAACCTTCCCACTCTTTAAAACCCAAGTCCTGGAAAATAGCAATTCTGTCTGGTGAGGAACAAGAACAGTGGAGGGCTTGAAGGAAGGAAAGGGGGATGGGAAGGAGGGTGGGGTGGGGTGAGGTAGAACAGGCCTTAGGAGAAGAGCTTTGAGGAGTCTCACCTGAGCAGAGTAATATTGCCTCTGGGAACCTCAAGAAGCCCTGGTGGGAGGGGCAAGGGCAGGGGTGGACAAAGTCCAACCTGGCAGTAGTTGGGGTTGGGGGCAGTTCTGATGGCTGACGTGCGAAGTTTGCTGAGAGAGAACTCGGTGCCTGGCAGCCTTGTCCCCCACAAGCCCCACCACTTCTGCTGGTGTGCTGTAGACGGCAGGCATGGGATTGTACATGGCACATATACTACCAAACCCATCTCCCAGGCTCTTCCCTCCTCCACCAAGAACTCTACCTCCTACTGAAGGCCCTGCCCACCTGGGCTTGGCTCCCCAAGGCTCTTTTGCCTTCTCATGGCTCAGCCTCTGATGGAATCTTATATGGCTGATCCAGTAGGGGCTCCTTACCTACTATCAGACCTCCACAGATCAAGAGTAGGCTCAGGGTTGAAGCCGCCACCACCACCACCATGGTCAGAATCAAAGGACTCAGAGGAGTGGGCAGTTCTGTGAAAAGAAGCCCAGTTATGGCTAGACCCCCTAACTATGTCTATATGAGAAACACTCCAGAAAGGAGAAGAGTTCCCCTCCCAGGAAACTGAATTTAAATCCTTCCAACCTGGAAGGTTATTCAAGGTAAGGTACCCTTACAGTCATAACCAGCAATTTCTAGCACTTGGGGGCAATTGGCACAAAGTGTTTCCTGGGATGGGGTGCGGGGAGGGGGAGAACATGGCAGAGATCCATGGACACTGTAAGGCCATTTCAAATGAAGCAGGGACAGGTTGGATAAGAGCTTACCTGGCGTGTCTGAGGGGTGGGGCAAAACTGCCATCTGGTAGCTTCCTATTTTAACTAATTATTCTTGGCAGGATCTAAGCATGCTTGTTCCTATGTTGCTGAAGGACTAAAAATGTCATCAGCACCTTTCTTCAAAATTTTGGTAGCTTGGGGCAAAGTCCCAGTCACCCTGCCATAATTAAGGTTCTGGACCCATCTAATCATTAGTAGATTGTGCCTCATCCCAGCTGGAAGGAGGAGATGAGGAAATGCAGCTTTCTTTTCCTGTCCACCTTTCCCGTATTTTAGCCCTACCCTACCTTAGGCTTTGTGGGCTCTAGTCTGAAAGTGCTAGAAGAAGGATTGGGGTGAGATGATATACCTTGAGGAGAGGTAGGGAGAGGCAGTGTGGTACCTGTACAAGTAACGTTATCTTCAAACAACATGGTGCCTTCTGGGCACATGCAAACAGCCTCTCTGATCTCAGCCTTCCAATGACATTCTTTCAAAGGACAGTGGCTACAGTTAGGGTGCAGCTTGATATGGACCTCACCATGGTTTTCCATGACTGTTGAGCACCAGAACAAGAAATGTCAGGGTCAAGGGAAATCCAGGGAAGCCTCACCACAAGGTAGAGAAGAAGCAGAGAGAGAGACAGAGACAGAGAGAGCCAGAAGTGTATCAGGTTTCTGTCAAAGTTGCGGGCAGAATAAGGGATTATCAGAACAGCTCTGAGAACCCGCAGGCTTGAAGGCCCCTGTCTCAGTTAACAAATAGCCCACACACCTATCAATGAAACACTGCTCAGATTGTATGCTCCATTTGGACCTCAGACCCAATATATGTGATGGGAGTACAGCATAGCATGAGGGACAGAGCACAGGACCTGAAGTCAGCCAAACCTGTCTTAGATGCATATCCAATGAATGACCCAAGACAAGTCACTTAACTTTCCTCTGTAAAATGGGGATAATAATAGGACCTATCTCAAAGGTAGGGTTATTGTGATGGTCAAATGAGACAATGTATGTAAAGCTTTTTAAATGCAGGATAAATGCAGCTAGGGGCATCTAGGTGATGCATTGGATAGGACACTAGGCCTGGAGTCAGGGAAGACCTAAGTTCAAATCCAGCCTCAGACACTTACTAGCTATATGACTTTGGGCAAGTCACTTAACCCTGTTTGCCTCAGTTTCCTCATCTGTAAAAATGAGCTGGAGAAGGAAATGGCAAACTGCTTCAGTATCTTTGCAAAGACAACCCCAAAAGGGGTCACAAAGAGTCAGACAGGACTGAACAACAACAATAAATACAACTGTTGTTATTACAATGAGCATGCAAAGGACTTCAGAGAAGGTTAAGGGTAATATGGGGAATATGAGGGGAGTGGAGCCTTTTACCTGTCAAAGGGTGCAGGTAGAGCTCACTGTTGGGATGTACAAAGGAAACACCATCTTCCCCATCTGTCCAAAGATCATCTGTCTCTGAAGTATCACCCCCTGGGGAGGGAGGGAGGGGTAGAGAGACAAACGTTTGACATATGGCCTATGACAGACATAGGATTTAAGCCGGTAAGGACCACAGATGTCATGGAATCCAACCTCCTCATTTTACAAATGAGGATACTCAGATTCAGGGAGTTTAAGTGACATTCCCAGGGTCACACAGCTGGAATTCCAATCCAGGTCATTTGACTGCAAATCTATTGTTATTGAAACGACACAGTGGGACTTAGTCACGGAACTCAGGGGTCCCAAAGGCTAGGGCCCTTTCCATCTAGCACACATTTTTTGCAAGTCTGAGGAAAGGGAGCAGGGATATTGAGCAATGGAGAACTGAGGGTGTCTAGGGGAGAGTATGTAGTGAGTGCCGTAACAATCCCATTGTCTGGTTATGAAGGGAGAAAGCAAATCACACTGGCCTCAACTCCAACATTTTCAGAGATGTTTGTTTATGAAACAAAGCATTTCCTGGCACCCCTGAAATCACATTACATCTTATTATATTGTAAGCCCAGTAAGAAGGGACCTATTCTTTCGAAGTATGAGAAAAACATCCGAGGGAAAGACTTGTGAACATGCATAGTGTGATTTCAGGGGTGCCAGGAAAAACCCTGTCATATTCAAATGAACATCAACGGTAGGGATGAAGATAAACTGAAGGGCGGTACATCAGGATTCTTTTGACTGCTGGAGCGGCTGTCTATTTGCCTGGTAGATCCCAGAGCAGGGGCTTCAAAGGGAAAGTGGGGGAAGAGTTTACAAGCTAAAGACAATATTTTTACTATTCATTTTACTGTTTGGTTGCTGTCTCCTCTCACCCCGCACCCCCAAATGACTGGGCAGCTCTCGATTCCTGAAATGGTGCACTCTATCTTTGATCCCACAAATCACGGCCATGCCTGTGGTGCCCAAGAATAGGGCGAGCTACCGATTTTCCCCACTCCCAGAACTGAGAGACCTCTTTCTATTCCAGCCCTGTTGGGGAGTCACCTACCTCGGTAGCCTCCGCCACCGCCTCCCGCGGTGCAAGGTCCGCCCCCGCCCCCAAAGCCGCCAGTTGGAGCCCAGCGGAGCGCAGCCCAGGCTCCGGGACAGCCTTGGCCGCCCTCCGCTCCCTCCAGCAGCGAGCGACCGCCCTGTGCCGAGGAAGCCCCCGATTTCCATCCGCCTCCTCCACCTGCAGAACGGACAAGAGCCTGAGCTGGAGCAGGCAGCCCCAAGGAAGTCGTGGGGACCCATGGCACGCTCCCGCCGGTCATTTAGGCAGCAGGCGCCCTCTCACCTGCGGCCCCGCCCCTCCCGCCACTTCCAGGCGCAGAGGTCCGGTTCTCCAGCTTCTCTCCGGTGACCCTCAGCGGGCCTCTCTGTAGCCTTCTCAGGTAGGCTCGGCCCCCGCCGCCCGCAGCCACCAGCAGAGGCTCCAGTTCTCCGGACTGCAGCTGCTGAGAAGGTCATGGGCGCTGTCAGGGGGTCACTCTCCCAAGGACCCTCCTTCACGTGGAGCGGGGAAGATGGAGGGGCCTTAGGTCCTGGAGTGGAGACAAGAGCCAGAAGGATCCAGGGAGCCCTGGGAGAGGTGGGGGAGTAGCTGGGACCTACCCGGAAGACGTAGGAGGCGCCCCCCCCCCCCCCCCCCCCCCCCCGCCCGGCGCCTGGGACCCAGGGACCCTGGGGTTCCAGCCGCCTTCTCTTCTTCCTCCGCTGCTGAAGACGTCCCGAGGCAAACATCTTGGCTCTCCGGGCTCCCCTGCCAGTACAGAGTGGGACAGGACAAGGAGGGAACAGACAGTGGGTTCCCAGAGCTCTCCATCCTAGCCCCGCTTTCTAAACACTCCAAGCGACTTCCGTTCCCCCGCCCGTTCCCTTCCCATACCCCCCATTGCTCACTCCGGGACAGGCATCCCCTCCCTGCTGCCCCACCAGGATGTAAAGCAGCTCCCCTTGGCTCAAGGTGAAGATGGACGAGACGAAGACCCCGTGGGCCCGGGAGTTGTGGTTCTTGGCACCTTTGCCTCCAGCGGCCCCGTAGGCAGAGATCCTGTGGGCAGCCAGCCTTGGCTTCTTAGCAATCTCTATCCAGGGCTCAGATCCCTCCCCACAAGAAAGTTAGGGTTCGGATTAAGTGCCTATGCTGGTGACTTCAAGGTGATGAATTTGCTCAATAGATGTTATCTGTATCTCCATAAAGGTTTGGTGGTGGGTTTTTTGTTTTTTGTTTTTTCTTGGAGTCGGGAGCAGGATGTGTGAGGCAGGGAGAAGGGGGCAAGGTCAGGCCAGGGTTCGCTGGGATGGGTTTTTCTAGCCAAAGATCTAGGCTTGACGGGTCTCTAAACCGTGAAACCTCTTAACTGGGAGGAATCCGTCCTCCGCTTATTTCTCTTTTCATCACCTATGTTTCCTAACCGCAGTTGGGGCAGTCCTTTGACCAGCACAGTGTCTGGGCTGGCGTGAATCACTCTAAGCCTCCGCCCTGTGCTCTTCCAGCCCAGGCACTTACAGATAACGATCTCGGGCCGGCACCTTCCAGAGCTGCACTCCTCGGAGGGAGCCCTCTGATCCCACGGTCACCGCCACGTTGCCGCCCGCGTACGCCCCGTCGCACTGCGCCTGCGTGGGGCCGCGCCTCCCGCTAGCTCCGCAGGTGGAGAATAGCCACTGCTCCTCTAGTTCGGGGGACAGGGGAGACGGGAAGGGGGAGAGGAAGGGAGAAAGGCGGAGGTCACTGAGGTTTGGACCTTTAGGCTTCGCATCCCCCACCCACATCCAGTCCAGCCGCTCATAGCTGATGTCCAGAAAGGCTTGCAAGAGGGAGCTCAACGTGGCTTCCTTGGGGGACCCAGGGATTAGAGCAGTGAGACGGAGGTGGGGTGGTGGGGCTAGAAGTGTCTGGGCGTGGGATCAGGATTTTGAGACTAGGAAACGGGAGTAGGAGGGGAGCTGTGGGGTTTGGGAGGGAGGGGCGATCTTGCAGCTAGGGAGACTCGAGGTCTCACCGGAGAGGCCATGGGAAGCTGCTGGCTCCTGAGTGCCACTCTGGGAGGCGACACCAGTCCTCTCGAGTCTGGAGACAGGAGGCGTCAGAGGCGGGGGTGACAGGGAAGGGACTGGAGACTCGGAGCTCGAGGAGCAAAGAATGGCACCTGCAGAAGAAATCCAGAGATGATAGGAGGAGGGGTGTGGTGTGGATTAGAAAGGTGTGCCAATTGGGTTTGGCTTGAGTTTCAGCTCTGGCACTAACGGCTGTGTGACCTTGAGCAAGAAAATGGGCCTCAGTTTCCTGGTCTGTAAAATTAGGTCTAGATCAGAGATGCTTAGCCTTTTTTGTCATAAACCCTCTGGCAGTCTCGTGAGACCTATGGATGCCTTCTCAGAATAAAATAAAATACAGTGGATTACAAAGAAAACCAATAATAACGAAATAAAGATGTATTTTTCCCCCATCCAAGTTAGCCGGACCTCATGAAATCTATCCACAGGTTTGTAGATCGCAGGTTGAGAACCCCTGTCTAGATGGCCTCGTGTTCTTTCTCTCTGTAAAATCCCATAATCCCTGTGATTCTACAGTGTTAGTGGTGGGCAGGTAAAGCTTTAGGCTTAACCCCTCAAAACCTGCTTCCTAATGTTGGGTTAAAGAGCGCTCTACCTTCAAAGCAAGGTGAGGAGCAGGGAGAGATAGAGATGCTTCACTAGACAGGGAAGTAAGAAGAATTAGGGGTCAGGAAGCTTTCGGCAGAACTCTCTACTCATTGCGTTGGAAAAACCATCCGGACCCTCACCACAGGCGCACAAAGAGATACCTATCTGTATGGCCCCTTCTCACGTCACACACATCCCTTCTCCCTCTCCCGAGTGCTTGCCCTTTCTGTCGTTCCTGGTGGGCAGAATCCAGAGCTCGGAGACGAACTACCTCCCCATCAGCTCAGTGACCCACTGGGCTGGGCCCTTTCTCTACCAATCCTCAGCTCCTCACATCATTCTCCCTCAGTTCCCTCCAAACCGAGTCTCCCCCAGCTTTCCCAGGGTCTCAAATCTATTCCGAGTGAAAGGACCGGAACCAGGCGTGCCTCTAATCTCCTGGGACTTGGATCCAGGTGCAATACTCAGGGAGGGGCCCCCTGGAGGGCAGAGACATCACAGGAAAAGTGGAGGGGTCATCTGGGCCACGCTACCCACCCCGGCCATTGTAAGACGCCCTATTGTGAACCTGGGAAGTGCAGGCTGTTCCCGGGTCCCTCCCAAAGCCCCTGCCTACCCCCTTCCACCCTGACAGGCTGCAGAGAGTAGGAGCTTCTGGGCTTGGGGGCCAGAAGACTCAGCTTGTCCTCAGTCCAGTCCCGACCTCCTGCAGGTTGGGCGAGGCCGGGTGGGGCCTCTCAGGTGCTGGATACAAGCGGTCAGTGGCGATGGAGCTTACCCCCAGAGTTGAGCCACAGCAGCAAGTGAAGCAGGCCTTCCATCACCCAGCCCTCCCAGGCCAGCCAGGTGCGGGCAAGGACTCCGCAGCAGCTGTGCTGGACTGTCAGACAGCCTGAGGCTTATAGGAATGTCCAGCCGCCCCAGGGCCCCTCAGGGTCCTAGAGCCCGCCCCAGCCACACCCGTCTCAGACCCGTGGCCAGAGCAGCTCAGGAACCAGGGAAGTGGAGGGTGCCTCTGCACCAGGGTCCTGCGTATGCCTCTTGCCAAGTCCTCTGAGGAAATCTTTTGACCAAAAATCACGTTGGACTCTGGCCACTGGGTCTTTGGATTATTGGGTTAAATATGGGGAGAGGCCAAACAGCAGCTCATAACGCCCTGGCTTTTTGTGCCCCAGTTACATGGGTGCCCTAGGAAGCTAAGGGAGGAAATTCAGAGGCAGAGTAATCGGACAACAGTCTGTCCTTTCCCTGCCACATTGATAGAGAGTTGTAAGGTGTGATGTGCTGTGCAGTTTTATCAGACATTGCCTGGGAGAGATGGAGTAGCGGGATTTGTATGTCCACTGAGGTGTAATTTTTTTTTTTTAATTTTCTGATTATTCTATCCAGTCTCTGGATTAGGGGTTAATGGGCCCAGAAACTAACATTGAATACTATACTATACCGTCTTACATATCCACATCCCTACACACACCACACCATAAACTCCTTTACTACAGTTCATTTCATATACAAGGATTTGCACCCTGGTGGGGGAACTGGACTAGGCAGTCAAATGACCTGAGTTCTAGTTTCTCCTGGTGTGAGTTTGGGCAAATTCTTACTCTCTCTGAGTCTTGTTTCCTTCACTGTAAAGTACCTGCCCTTCTTATTTCTCAAGCTTGTATGTCTGAAAGTTTTGTAAGTAAGATACAAATGTAAGGCATGAAGTGGGATAATGCATAGAATGCTGGACTTGGAGTCAGGAAGACTTGAGTTCAAATGTTGTCTCAGAAACTTGTTAGCTACATGACCCTAAGAAGCAAGTCACATAACCTCTCTCAGCCTCAGTTTCCTCATCTGTAATGGCATAATAGATAATAATAGGACCTCCCTCACAGAAGTGTCCTGAGAATCAAATGAGATAACACATGTAAAGTGCATTGCAAACCTTAAAGCACTATAAAAATGCTATTAGCAATTAGCTAATTGTTGTTGTGGTTATATTGAGTCCCAAATTGTTATTGTAAACTCTTACAGGGCAAGGATTGTTGAGTGCACTTAACCTTAGAAAGTAAAAACATTCAGATAATATTTTGTCACTGTTTACAAAGTGTGGGGAGGAGTAATTTGGTTGAACAGGAAGGGCAGCTAGCCATTGGCTGGGTAGAGATTGGTCACATCCCTGGAAGACTTTAAAAAGCCAATCCTGAACCATATTTAAAAAATGTTTCAAATCACTAATAGAGAAATGCACATTTTAAGGAAACTCCGAGATTTCACCTCACACCCATCAGATTGGCAAAATTGAAAAAAAAAAAAGAAAATGACAAATTTTGAATGGGTTTTGGGAAAAGAGACACATGAATGTGCTGTTGGTGTCAAAATGGCACAGGACATTATAGAAAGCAATTCGGAAGTAGGTCCAGAAAGTTACTAAGCTCTCTGCATGCTCTTTTACCTAGTGATACCATTATTAGGCGTATGCCCAAAGAGATCAAGGAAAGAAGCAAAGGATTCATATGTACACAGGGACAGCTCTTTTTATAGTTGCAAAAAATTGGAAGTTAAAGGTGTGCTCATTATTTGGGGAATGGCTGAACAAATTATGATATTTGAATATAATGGAAGACCATTATGTCATAATGAAAGATAAAAGGGATGGTTTCAGAGAAACCTGGGAGGACTTGTATGAACGGATACAGAGTGAAATAAACAAACCCAGGAAAACAATTTATATAACAACAGATGTAAAGACAAACATCTTTGTAAGACCTGAAAACTCTGATGGAATCAATGACTGGCCACTATTCCAGGAAATGGATTCAAGTTGCAGAATGACATATATTTTTGGACAGAGCCAATGTAGGAATTAGTTTTGCTTTTTCTATGCGTGTTACAAGGGTTTTACTTTTTTTTTTTAATGGGGAAGAAGAGAAAAATAAATACTCCCTAATAGAAAAAATAAAAAAAATAAAATCATTTTTAAAAAAGACTAAGTCTGCCAAGCCCCGAGGACAGTTTGATTTAGTGTGTAAGTTCTTGGAGGCAGCAAGCAGCTTTGTGGAATATGGCTCTGAGCTCCTACCAGAGGTCAGGGATTTTTTTCCCTCCCCCAAACCTATCATCATCCACGTCATCTAGCATTGGAGCTACTTAATCAAAAGGGGCCACTCAAGGAAGAAGCAGTTCAGAGAGTTCAGTGACTCAAGGCAGAAAACAGAAATTTATATACTCCAGATAATCACAGACAGAGAGGCACATTCAAGACAAGAATTAACTTCAAAAAGCATGACCTCTGAGAGCAGAGAGCCGATTTTGGATTCAATCAAGAACTATCCCTGGTAGTTGAGAGTAAAACTTTGGAAGGCAGCAGACCTAGGGATCCTAATTGAACATCTTAACCCAGCAGAGATGCTGTGCCTGGGGTGAAGCAGGACTCCATGAAGTGAAATGACATTAGGGCTCTGCAGTGCCAGAAGACATAAGATGCCCTGGTCATATGGGTCCTGATGGTGGTGCCTCAGGACCAGCATACCCTAAATTTGTTCCCCCTCTTTCCAGTGACGTGTGTATATGTGGGATATTATCCCCCAGGTTAATGGAGGGGGGCTGGCAGATATTCTGTAACTACAGTTCTTACTAAGGTAAATATTTTGCTTTGAGATCTACTGGCTATTAAACTTACCAGATGGGTCTTTTGAACTGTAGTTTGGGGAGACCTAGACACTACTCCAACCCTAAGAATCTGTGAGTAGTGGTTACAAGCTGGAGACCAAGTCTGCAAACTTGAGAGTACTGAGTTTGAGAGGTAGCCCAGAGACACTTGAAAGAATGGGTCAATTGTGACTCCCTTATGGTTCCAGGCACTCATACCAAAATATTCCTCTTATGTATGTTGTCTCCCCCTATTAGAAATAAAAGGGAAGCTCCTTTAAGGCAGGGAAGCCTTTTTGTGTTTATATCTCCAGAATTTACCTTGCCACATAGTAAGTGTTTAATATTTTCTAATTTATTTATTCATTCATTCAAATTTTTTTTGTGCCTCAAAGCAATCATTTGAAATAAATACTAGCGCTACAGGTATTATCCCCCTTTTACACAGAAGAGAAATGAGACTCAGATAGATTAATAGTCCTGGTAGTTTCTTAGAGGAAGGGGACAAGCATTTATTGTCTGTTCTGTGTCAGGTGCTGTGCTAAGCACTTTACAAATCTTATCTCATTTGATCCTCACAACAACCCTACCTCAGTTCTGGGAAGTAAGTGCCATTATTACTGTCATTTTACAGTTGAGGAAACTGAGGCACAGGTTAAGTGACTTGCCCAGGATTACAAAACTAGGAAGTATCTGAGGCTAGGTTTGAACTCAGGTCTTCCAGGCCCGATGCTCTATCCACTGCAAGTATGTATACTGCAAGCATCAGAACAACCCAAGTCTGCCATCTTTGCATGGTAGCGGGGCTGGAGTTGGTCTTGGAGAGACAGGACTTAGGGTCAAGTTCTCCCTCAGATTATACTAGCTAGGTGGCCATGGGCAAGTTACTCAGGTACCTCTCTAAGACTAGAAGTTACTATAGTGAAAGGAATTGCCTACCAGGGGTGCCTACCTGCCTCGAAACCACATGTGGCCTTCTAGGTCCTTGGCTTTGGCCTTTTGACTGAGTCCAAGTTTTACAGAACAAATCCTTTTATTAAGGGGATTTGTTCTGTAAAGTTTGGATTCAGTCAAAAGGCTGCACTTGAGGTCCTAGAGGGCCACATGTGGCCTTGAGGCTGCAGGTTCTCCACCCCTGGCCCTACAGGGATGAATTAAACATCTCTGCCACCACCAAAACCCCTTTAAAGAACTTAAAAATTTCTTAAACAGGGTGATTTGGGGCACCTTGCCCAAAGGAACAGGAGGGACGGGATGGGCATATTGTTCTTGTATATGTGCCCATGAAAAGGAATGTGTGTTGTTCAGTGCTCTAATATTATCACAGCTGTACAAGAGGGCTTTGCTTTACACCGTATTTATTGTTTTTGTTAACAAACCATTGGGTGTCTTGAGCCTTGATTTTATGTGACAGAAAGTTCAAAGTTAAAATGGAAACCAAAGGATATGAAAAACCTGAGAACTTTATCTCTATCTGTACATGCAGATGGTGTGATATCTCCCATTACTGCCTCTGAACCAATTTCCTTCCCTCCACTCCCAATCTCTGAATTAGAGGTTGATGGACACAGATATTGACTAATTGCTACTAAGGAGGCTGTTATGACTCCAATTGGGCTGCTGAGATAGCTAATTTCATGTAGGCCTGGGAAAAAGATCCAGAAGCAGTGATTTACACTTAAGAAGGCACTCTCGTGCTCATGACAGCCACCACTGATCAGGACTAGCTTCCAATCCTGAGGGTGGGCTTATGGGGCAAAACAGCTGGCCACATGTTCTTGCTCTCCTCATTCCAGATGTGGCCCAAGTAACCCCTTATCTTCCCTCCTGAGCAGTCCTTAACCTTCACTTGTATGATTCCTAATGTAGCCCAAATGCTGAGAAGCACAACTTATCCCTTATTGCTCATTACAACCTCCCACCACTTGCTTTTACTCATCCTTTGACCACCTTCCTAGAAACAAACAGGTCCTGATAAAGTATCCACTTGGAAAAGACATGGATAGAGATAAACAACAACGGGAAATCTAAAACAGAGGTATGGACAGCACTGTCCCCAAACCCAGACTCTACAGCACTTAATTATCAATAAAAAGTGGTCTGATCAGAGAATGCAGGGCCAGAGATGTGCCTGTCCAAGCACAGGTTCATCTGGCCGTGGCGGACAGAGCCAAGGGATCTGCAGCCATCCCTAACTCTGAAATGATGCTGCTGCACATCACGGGCACCAACGATCGCCATAAGAGGAAGTCATGTGGCCAGAAGAGTATAAAGGAAGAAACTATTTATTTCAGTGCATACACACAGCCACTGAACTATCAGACCCTGGTCTTAGAGGAGGTACAGCTTGGCCGGCCTACCCCTCACGGCTGCCCCAGCGCAGGGAACGCGGCTCAGTCATCCTCAGAAACAAGGATGTCTGAGACCCAGTAAGTGCATCAGTCCATCAGGCTCCCAGCAGAGCCTGAAGGAGGCCTCCTGCTCTTGTCTCTGCAGGACAAGTTTTTCTGTTGGACTGACTCTTGGAGATGATCCCATCTCTCTAGGACATCAAGGACATCTGTACACACTTAGGAAAGTGAATCCTTCTTGGGGTCCCCAGGAGAACATGGTCATCTGTCCATTTGCAGGCTGTGGCACTAAGACTCTGGCACCCCATCCTTGAGTAGTCCATTGGTTACATCCTGAAGGCGGTTTTGTCGCAAAGAAGGTAACTGAGGGTACAACTCAAAGCCCTCAGGCAGGGTCACATTGGGAAGCTTGTAGTAGAGAAGGTGCTGCTTGAGACACTGAGAAAAATGACAGAGACAGCCACGTGAGCAGGAGGAAACAACTACCCTCCTGGCCTGTTGCCTCCTAAAACCCTGCTCTCCCTCTGGGATGCTTCCTGGTTCTTTTGTCCCCACCTCTGCCTCACCCACCTCATTGGCCAGCAGCCATGTCTTCTGGAGCATCCACTTGCTGGTGGCTATCGCCATGTCCTAGAAGAATGAAGACACGGACAGAGCTGTGGAAGATCTCATTAGGATGCAGGAAAGGACATCTCCTCCCAACACCACCAAATACCAAATCCTTCTTTTTTAGGCAATTAGGGTTGAGTGACTTGCCCAGGGTCACACAGCTAGTAAGTGTCAAGTGTTTGGTCTGAGGCCAGATTTGAACTCAAGTCCTCCTGACTTCAGGGCCAGTGTTCTATCCACTGCAACACCCAGCTGCCCCCAAATCCTTCTTAACCACCTAGCACTGCTCTTCCCCTCTGGAGCTGGACCCCATGCCCTCCTCAAAGGATCTGGAGACTAAGTCATGGATAGCTAAGTCATCAGCTCCTTCCCCATCATAATGCCCTACTGAAATAAGGTTATAACCTACTGAGCTCTTTGGGTCCTGGGAGAAGATGAAGCTATTGACATGGGCCACAGCCACAGCATAGAGCACAGGACACCAGTGTGGGCATAAAGTACCCATCACCAGGGCCTGGAAATAAAGTTTCAGGAGCTCCAGGTTGTCTTCTGGGGGTGCTGTATAGTTTTCCAGGGCCACAGGCAACTGTAAGGGATAAAGAAGACACTGGGCAATGAAACTGGTTCTATGCAGCTGACCCCAATTCCCTCTCCTCTTCTGAAGGAAAGCACTTCAGGGCCAGGGGCAAGTACTCAGAACCAGGAAGCGAACTCTACTTCTGACAAGAAAACTGATAGCCACATGAAAGCCCAGCCACAGGGACTCTGGCTCTGACGTGGATTGAGACCATGGCTGGAGCTGGTGCTGCCTTACAGAGTGAGGACAGGCAGTTCTGAGAGATGCAGTGACAAATTCCTTCTGTACGCCACCAGCACAACACTCTTCCCCACAGAAATACTCCCATGCTCAGGAATGTACAGTTGGCTCCCTTGTTGCCTACAGGAGGGAGCAACGCAACCCAAGGCCCTTCAGAACCTGGCCCCCATTCTTTATTGTTCCCCAGCCTTGGAACTTAGTTCTGATCAGGCCAGGATCTTCAAGGTCCAGATCGAGCCCATGCTCCATAACCTCTAGACAAGGTTTCCCCAAAGTCTTGGTGTAGTTTTGTTTTTGTTTTAAAGCTTCAGTCGCTTAAGTCTGCACCAAGACTTTTGGGACACTTTGTATGAACCCTTCCTTGCCTACTGCAGCTTCCATTCATGTCTCTTACTCGGCAATCCCACAGCACTGATAGTCAGAACCATGTAATTCAGCAGCACTATTGGCCTTTTGTTGTCTACTGTGTTCAGGTGGACTATAAGCTCCTCATGGGCAGGACTGTGGGTTCTGTGCTTTCTGGGACCTACAATGTTCAAAAGGGCTCAAACATGAGAGGAGCTCAACAACTGTTGGTGACTGGTCAGTTGATTACCTGGAAAAGGGGCAATCCAAGGGCTCGAAGGGCTCCCACATGTTCCCCAAAAAGGGAAAGGCGTAAGGTGACACTGTATCGGCGCTGCAAGGGAAGAAGAACCAGTGTGCCAAAGAGACGGTCCCCGAAGGAGACGGCTTCAAAATGCTCGAGGAAGCTGGTGTAGAGGTCGGGGAAGGAGGCCAGGCCAGGCAAGGGACAGTCCAGCTTCAGGAGAGACAGTGCCTGGGGCTGGCAAAGCTGGGCAAGCAGGGCCATGACGTAGCGCTGGATGGGGGCCTCACGAAACAGGTCACTGTCCATCAGGAATATACACATAAGCCTTGCCAGGCGGGCGGCAGGAGGTATCACCTGGAGGCTGGAAGGGCGCCAGCTCTCTAGGACCAGCACCCACTGCAGGGCATGAGTGGCTATGCCCAAGGAGCTGGGGGGTAGGGCCTTAGAGACAGGGCCAGAAGCCTGGTGGTAGAGGTGAATGAGAGGGAGGAAGGGCCAGTCCGCAGGCAGCAGTGGCTCCTTTGGCACGGGGAGTAGCAACGAAGGAATGTGAAGGGGTTCTCCCTGGTACAGGGCCTGGGAATGCAGCAGGGCAGGGCAGGGCAGTGTGCAATGTGCCAGGTAGCAGCCCCGAATGCCTGGCAGGTCCTGACATGCTTCTGCCAGTAGGGACCCTCGTCCTGATCCAGGCCTCTGGCTGCTGCCCAGGTTTAGCTTGTCAGAAAAGTCAGCCGCCTCAGGCCCTCCTGAAGCTCCTTCCCTGCAGCACGATGAAACAAGGAGAGAAGATTAGGGTAGCAAACAGCCCCCACCATCCCTGAGATACAACCCAAAGAGGCACAGCTTCCTCAAGGCTCCCCAACTCCACCCCCCAGTCATGCTCCTCCTCAGCAAGCCCCAGACTTACGGGAGAAATTCTGGCTGAAAGACAGAGCCCAACAACAGCTCATGGGCCAGGTACTCACTGCCTGGCAGCAGGTGACTCATGAGTGTCAGTGCCACAGTGTGATAGAGAATGGCATCTGGGGTTGGATCTGGCCTGAGCCCAGCCTGCAGAGCAGAAGACACAAGGAAGGCTGGGAAGTAAGAGCGGAAGCAGAGAGGGGCAAGGCCGATACAAACTTGGGGGTTTGGTTTCATACTCGACAGAGGACAGGGAAAAGGTTTGACTGCATTGGAGCAAGGTAGAGAGAAGGATTCTGATAGGGCTGGGGAAGGGGAAAGCTAGCAAGAGGAACCAATGTAAACAGCAAAGTGAGTGGAGGTAGCAGGAAGGTTAAAATCACAGGTGAGATGAAGGTAAGAAAGGGGAAAGAACAAGGGGGGAAAAACCTAGACCTACCGTTCTCTGTGCCAGGGTGAGCACCAGGTATTGGAGGTGGTATTCATGTCTCAGAGCCCATGCCAAGAATGGAGTGAGTCGCGGGGCACGAGAGGGTGCTCCACAATGAAGCAGGTAATCTTGGAGCCCTGGGGCAGCCAACACTGAAGCAAGCTGTGGAAGGAACGTGCTCAACCTCTGGGACCCAGCTTTTATGCCTTCCCAAGGCTTCCTGGTATGCACCACTCCCTTCCGTCTAATCCCAAGAGAGGGCAAGACAGAACGGAAATCTATCTTACTTGCCCACTTGCCCTCTTCTTTCTCCCTTACTTTCATCTACTGAGCTCGAGATCCAAACCCCCATCCAGAAAACTCATTGTCCAAGGACTTACCTGGCCACAGAGCCCCTTGTGAATTCGGGCCAGGGTGTTGAGAAGAGAGAGGAGGGAGGTAAGGAAAGGGAAGGCTGAAGATGATCCAGCCAGACTGAGTGGGGGACAGCCTCCCCCACAACCCAGGGAGACAAGGCTAGGGATGGACTCTGGAGCTGAGGCACAGGACAGAGGATTGCAGAGCAGGGAGCAGCGCCTGCCAACAGCAGAACAAAGACCCGAATCAGACTCCCTAAAAGCACTCCACATGACGGTTGTCCCTGGAAGTTCTATCTGGACCTACTCCTCTCTCTCTTGTCTCTCCTCTGGTGACCTATCAGCTTCCATATACGCACATGACTCTCAATTCTACATCCTCGGGCTAACTACTCTCCTGAACTCTGGTCCAGGATAACCAAACGCTTGTTGGACATCCCCTGGAGACATGCTGCAGGCATCTCAAAACTTCCCAGGTCCAAAAGGAAACTGATTCCTCTTCATCCTTCCAAGCACACCCTCCCGCAGAGTTCCCTTTTTCCATGGAGGCCACCACCAATCTCTCACTTCCCAACTTGTGATTCATTCTTCATTGTCCTCCCTCCCACATCCCACACTGAACCCGTCACCAAGACGTGCTCATGTTGCCTTTGCAGCTTCCCCCACATTCACCCCCTTTTCACGCACACTTCCCCTCACCACCGGTCACCCGGGCAATTATTGCAACAGCTTCCCAACTCTTCTTCCTGATTCCAGTTTCTCCCCTCTCTAATGCATCCTTCATACAACTACCCAAAAAGCCTTCCTCAGGCCCAGATGTGATCGCATTACTCTCCTGATTCAGAAATCCTCAGCAGTTCCCAATGCTTCTCCCAAAAGGCTTTTAAAGGCCTTCCCTAGGCTAGCTACTATCTTACCAACCAATTCCACATTATTCCCGTTTCACAATATTCTCTATATTAAAAGTAACCTGAACTGTCCCCCAAACTAGACAGTCTTTCTCCTGCCTATGTTTCTGTTCAGGCTTTGTCCCTCATACTTGGAAAGTACTTTCTCCTCCCCATCTCTGCCTTCAGAATCCTTCTCTTCCAGGCTCAGCTCAGATGCCACCTTTATACAATCCTTCCCCCACCCAAATGTTAATATTCTCTTCTCCCTCTTCTAATGACCTTTTCTCTACTTATCCATATACCTATCCCACTCCTCCAGCAGAATGCAAGCTCTTTGAGAGCAGAGACTCATGTTTTTGGTGTTGTATTCCCAGCACCTAGCACGGCACCTTGATGAATGTGTGTATAAACGCACTGAACTGAAAAAAGGCAGGGATGAGAGAAGACAGGGTTTTGTTTTATTTTTTCCTGGCATCTTCCCTTGAAAAGAAATGGATATGGGACCAAGGCTGAAGCAGGAGCTTCTGTGAAGGAAGGCCATTCCTTCTAGGACTTGTGGCTAAGATCTACTGGGGGGCCATATGGGCTCTGCTGAGACACACAAGGGCCTACAGTCCAGGCCTGCCCCCCAAAGCACACCCAGCTCCCCAGAGTAGGAGCTCTTCAGGCAGTATCTGGGGACATAGTGAATATGCAGCCACGTTGCATATGTCTATGCTCAGACTTCTTCCCAGAAGATCTCAGCACTCAAAGGCTGTACTGTCCTCAAAGGCAGGACAAGTGAGACAAGTGAAAGATACCATGTGGGAGATGGGGCCTTGCTTCAGGCAATTATACCTGAGTGAATCCCATAGGCCCTGAAAGGTAGACTGACTCAGCAGGGGCAATACCAACTCCTCTGAAAGTCGCTCCACATCCTGAAGACATTCTCCAGGGCACAGCTTTGGCTGGAAGGAACCAAGAAATACTAAAATTAGCTGAACAGAGAGGAAGTCATCAACCCTGCTGGAAAGGCTGGTGTCCTAAGTTCCTTCTTCACCCTCAATTCTACACCCTTAGCCTCCTGGATTGGTTGGTTGGTTGGTTGAAGAGGACAGGAATCAACCCTAGTCTACCAACAGAATAAAATAAAGTAGGGAGGAGTTCCAGGCTTTTCACCCTGAGAATGAAATATCCAGGGGCCTCTCTTGGCCCCAGGCCCCAAACATTCATAGTCCATGACAGCTAAACAGTTAGAAAATTGAAAAGATGACCCTGGTCTTCCAGGTATACCCAACATGCTCCTTTGAAGTTCACTAGGCATAGGGGAGACAGAAAGAGGTAAGAGGGGGGAAAAAAAGGTGAACTACTCACAGGTGGGACATGGAGTTCAGTACAAGTAGGGGCTCACCTGATGACTCCAGGCCTGATAGTGGGCTGCTAGGTAGAGCAGGCAGGCAGTGGGCAGTGGGACCAGGGCCCTCCAAGTGTCAGGCTGGGGCAGCTCCTTCAGGACTTGTCGAAGAATTGGTTCTATGAGAGGACGGAGCCCAGACACTTGCACCCAAGTGATTGAGGGAGAGACAGGCGACAGGTTGGACTCAGCAGGGTTACTGTAAGGACAAAAGAAACAGGTGCAAAGTGAAGGCTTACAGTTCCCTTCTTCTATCTCTACCCAAGTGCTCCAGGAATCTAGAAGTATTGGAGGGAAGCAGGTAGGACCCACCCCTGGAGCAGGCTCACAGGTGCAGACTCACGTGCTGGCTGGGGCATGGAGTTCTGTGTTGCTGCTGCCTGATATCTGGGTCAAGCGGGTGAGCAAGGTGATTAAGGCTGAGATTCGATGCATGGCCAGTCGGCTGTGGGGCCGGACGCTCAACTCCTGGGGTAGTGCCTGAAGGGCCCGAATCAGCACTGGGTAGAGTTCTCTGGTAAAGAAAGAAGGGGAGAAGACACCATCCAGTATTTATCAAATGCCTATTGTATGAAGGGCCCTGTGCTTAGTTCTGGAAACACGAACCGGCAAAAGACCCAACATTTGCCGTCAAAAGGCTTGCTACCCAGCTGGAAGGACATGAGGTGTAATCACTCCAGTACCGATCAAACACCAAGTGAGTGGTACAGAGTAAGCTCTGCAGAAATTCCAGGGAGCGGAGGAGGGACAGGAAGGAAGACTTCAGGAAGGAGATGGGTCTTAAGCTGGTCCTGAAGAAGGTCAAGAATTAACTGGATAGAAGCAGAGGGACCACATCCCTCAGGTTGTACACATCTTTCCCAAGGCTTCCCTTCAACTCGACTTGACAAACAGGTATTCAGCACTTTTTACATGCAAATAAAAAAGGTGTCATGCCTTCGCACTGGGATAGTGCACCCACAGACTGTGTGCAGGGGTGTGCAGGGGTGTGTAGGGGGAGCCCAAAGCAGGATCTCCACAGTGCAGAGTGCACTGGTTTTGGAGTCAGGAGACCTGGTCCAAATGCTCGCTCTGCTGGGGGACTAGAGGAAGTCATTTCACTTCTCTGGGACTCCCTTTTCTCACCTGCAAAAGAGGGACAAACTAACAATAATAGTTAGCTAGCATTTATAGAGTGCTTTAAGGTGCACTACGCACTTTACAAAGATTATCTCTTGATCCTCACAACAGTCCTGCAAGGTAGTACTGTTATTATCCCCATTTTACAGGTGGGGAAACTAAGTCAAAAGGAAGTGAAGTGACTTGCCTAGGGTAGGTGTCTAAGGCTGGATTTTAACTCAGGTCTTCCTATCCACTGCATTACCCAGCCAATCTCTTCAGTCTTCTCCAGCTCTAATTTCCATGATCCCTGCCATACATATGCAAATAGCTTCCCCAAATCTTACTCACACCCTCCAGATAATACCTGAGCATGGGATAGACAGAGAAACTGGCTGGGGTCCCCAGTATTCATTCCAGACCTGTATGGGAACAGCCAAAGAAGATGTTCCCTGCCTGAAGCAGAATATTTCTCACCTGTAAAGATCTCCACCCTGGCCATAGGTAGCAGCTACTGCCCAGAGCCTAAAGGACTCAGTGTTCAGTTGCTCAGCCTCCTGGATGGGCATGGCCAATTCCTGGGGGGCCTCAGACACAAAGCGACACAGACGACTTCGAAGATCAAAGCCACTCATCTAGGAATAGCACCCAGAGACCGGAAGACAGATCAGAACTCCAATTCTTCCATTGGGATATCAGGGATAACACACCCCTTCTACTCAGAGGGAGTGGTTCAAAAAGGGCAAAAAGCTTAATTTCCATAGCAGGGCCTTGACCTTTCCTTTCTCCATTCTGATGTGACATTTCAGGTGTAAGGGGCAAAGATTAATTCATTCATTCACTCATTCACATTTTTAGGGCTATATATGCACTCTATAGGGCTACATAAGCACTATATATGGGGAGCATAAAGATCTATGCAAAGGAGTCCAGTAGCAGGAGAAGGGTATTGGCAGGACTTGATCTAGACAAAAGTTTTTAGCTCCAGGTGAGAGATGAATATATATTTATATGTGCCTGACTCAACCGCAAAGAAATGAAAACAAAATAGACGACTATCAGCTGGGAGATGGCTAAATGAAGTGTGGTACGTGAATGTTACTGTGCTGTAAGAAATGATGTGTGTGATGAATACGGAGATGCATAGAAAGATCTGCATAAACTAATGAAGAGTGAAGTAAGCAGAGCCAAGAAAACAACATACACAGTGACTACAACAACGTAAATGGAAAGAACACACCAAAAATTCAAAAGTGAACACAACAAAATTATAGATATTAAGCAGGATTTGAAGAGATAAGAGAGGACAATCCCAAACAAGTCCACAGGTGTTAGACATTGCACCTTTTGGACCTTTTTCAATGTATTGATCAATTGTGCTGATAAAAAAAAAATTTGTCATACAGGATGGCTTCTGGGAGGAGGAGGAAGAGGAGGAGGAAGGATACTGGGGATAACTCTGATGACTGAAAAAACAGAAGACATCAGTAAAAACTTATTTAAAAAAATAAGAAGTGCCTGCTCCCTTCTGGTCTAGGGGAGCACCAATGGTCTTCCCATAAGCAGCCTCTTACATCTAATGTAGTTAGAGTGAAACACACCTGAATTCTGACAATCACAAGATGGGTGGGCCTGAGAAAAGCTTTCAAATCTACTCAATATGGTTCCTACTCAGTGGATCTTTTCAAGTTTTACAGGAGGAAGAGAGAGAGTGTAGGATCTGAGCCCTGGTTTAAATGACAGGGACGACTCTTACATTTTAATTGTTACACTCAGATGGGCTTTCTCAATCTTGTTTTTCAGTGACCCATTCTCTGCTGTCTATTCCTAGTTTTGGCCTTCATGTCTTGCTTACCAAGCGGGCAGAAATATTCCTTCCAGCTGATGCCAGGACACGGAGCAGCTTCATAGCAGCAGCACAGGGCATGCCATGTAGTCGCGAAACTGGTCCTTCTCCCACAGGTGACCAGCTTGAGGGCAAGAACTCTCGAACCAGGGTGTCTATTAGCCGAGGGCACTCTAGGACCTAGAGGAGGCAGGACCAAGACACTGGGAATCAAGGTACAGATTCTGATTACATCCCTCCCCCATCTACACCCCCCCCACCCCTGCTTTTCATTACCTTTGTGGCTGACTCTAGAGAGTGCCGTGCCACTCGGATCAGGACAGCAAGAATGTCCTGGACCACAGTGGGTGAAGGGTAGGTCACCTCAAGTAGATATCGAAGTCTAGGCAGCAGCTGAGTAGCCAGGAGACCCTTGGTGGGGTCAAAGGAGACAGAAATACTGACAAAAACAGTAATTCAAGGAAGCCAAAGCTTCCTAAGTGCTAGGGACATCCATTTCCTCCTCAGCCCTTTTCTGATGCATGCACCCCTACAGCCTCAGGTCTACTGTTGGCACAGACACCAATCTGGCTCCCAGTCATCCATACCTTGATAACATCACGTCGGGCCAGATCTGGTGGGGGCTGGGTCTCTTGGGGGTTCTTCTTTCTTGCTTTTTCTGCGGGGGTTTCTTCATCCTCCTCCTCTTCTTCTTCTTGGCATGGCATCAAGGGAAATACAGCTGCTCCTTGATACCAGGAGAAGGTGCTGTCCAGGAGTTCCTGCCAGAAGAGGAAATGTATGAAGATGAGAGTAGTCCTTCTAATCTGGACTCCAGAGCAAGGCTACTGTCCTGTGCTTCCCGGGGACATCTAAACTCAGTGACTATTGTGTACAGGACTACTTACAAAGAAAGGGAAGGACAAGGCAGGGAACCTGGAATGAGGCAAATCCATTATGGAAAGAGTTCTGTCCCGCTGACATGATGGAGGGGTTCAACCCATCTCTTCAGCCCAACGACCACAAGAGAAGGGAACATGTGTATCTCCGTGCTACCCTCCACCTATATCTGACTCTTTCCTTTGCATCTCCTCTAAGTGAGGAGGAAGTGTTTCTATAACCAAAGGTTACCTCGTCTCCAGGGGCCACCAATAGAGCCCGTAGTGCCCACACAGCAGCTGCAATAACACTGTCCACACTGTCATCCAATGAAAAACGCAGCAGGAAGAGGAAACCAGCATCCAATAGGAGGCGCAGGACACTGTCTGTCAGCTGACCCCCAAATTCACCTGCCTGGGCCTGGAAAAGGTTGGGAAGGAGAGGAGAATTCTCAGAGAAGACAATGACCTCAACAGGTCTTCAGTCTTTCTATTCGGCACCCTGCGCCCTGGTCCCTGCTCCCCTCATTTCTCATGCTAACTCACATGAAGGAATTTTTCTGAATTAGTGAGATAGGATAAAAAGAGGCAGGACACTAGAGAGAGAAAAGAACTGAGAGAGAGAGGAAGTAGCAGGGGGAGGGAGAGAAGGCTCACTCACTTTAGAGATGATTCGGGCCAACACCTGCAGGGCCAGTGCTCTCTGCTGGGAGATCTGGCTACGGGCCAGATGGAATATCTCTTGAAGGGAGTATCCTGCTCTCTGGAAGGAGATGAATTGATAAAACTGATACTCAGGCCCAGCCTGGGGCTTCTTGGCATCCCCGGCTCCATGATGGCAAAGAACCAGAGGGTGCTTCCCCTACACTATCAATGTTAAAAACCCTTGGCAAGGCTCCCCCAGGCACACCACCAGCATAGCTCCCATGACTCCATATCCCTGGGCCCAGGCTTCACCTCTGCCTCCTCGCCATGATGATGCAGGCCCAGATGAGTGGGCAGGTCAGCATCAGGGGCCAGCAGCTCTCCCTGGAGACTGAAACGTGCCTGCTGCATTCCCTGATCCAAAGAAAGAAAGAAAGGGTTGTGGCCCGAGGTGCCAGCATCCTCCTCCTCCTCACACCTAATACACTGTAATCCTCCACCTTCATCTTCTCAGTAAGTCAGGAATCAAACTCCTCTTCCAGGCTAGAGGTCCAAGCCAGGGAGGTGACAGAAGAGACAAGAAATTTGTTTCCAGCCAAGAAGAAGCAGAAATTGTCACTATATGTCCCCCCTATTTAGTCTTACCTTCTTGAGAAATCTCTTGGGCCCTCCCTCCTCACCTCCTGGGTTTTCTGCCGCCGGAGTGGGGGCAGATCCTGAGTCCACTGAAGCTTTTCCAACTCCACGGCATCCATGTGAAGCCACTCCTTGTGAGGGGTCACAGGCAATTCTGGAGCTGGGGAGGAGCAAAGGGTTAGATCATCTCTTTAAGGTACTGGGGGCCAGACTCCAAGGTTTTCACCTTACTAGAGGGGATTGAATCAAAAGTTGGAAAGTACTACACCCAGCCCCAACTAAGACACAGACAACTCCTGTCAGCCAATGGTCTCACTCATCTGAAGTCCCTGAGACTGCCTCATGGGAGAGCAGCACTTCTTGCTGAACCCACTCTAAAGAGATCTAGCAACCCTTTGAGAAGAAGAGGAATTTAAAAAAAAAAAAAGAAGTGGAGGAATAAAATGGTGCTTGGAGAAGCATGGCTGTCATTCTCCCCATGCCCACTGATCTAAGTTCCTGCCCAGGAGCCAGAATACAATATGGACACCATGTGTGTATTGGGGTTAGGGGAAAGGAAGACATTGTACATTATAGGAGCAGGATAGTCACTCCCCTCCTCCACCCCCAAACCCACAGAGACATAATCTCTGTCTTCTCTCCATCCCTCAATCTCCTGCCAGTCCTGCCCAGCTGCCCTTGGGCTGTGCTAGGGGCAGGAGGTTCCCAGCGCCAGTAATTAGGTTTGTTCTTTTGTTAATTACTAATGAAATCATCCTGTTCCTGGAAAATGATTGCTCCCATTGGCCCCTCTGCTTCTGGTCTAGCATACATGCACAGATCCAAGTCAGGCTCATGATGGCAACATCCTTTCCCCACCCCCACCAAAAGCAAGGGCAGAAGGGACCCCAGGGGTGGAACCAGTCCAGGCATCCAGCTCTAACGGGGATTAAAGACATCCCAAAAGATCGGATTCCTGGTCAGTGTCCTGGCTCTTATGCTGTGGTGATTCTTCTCGAGACACTAGAGCAGATAAAGTAGGAGAGACGCAGCAGGAGGCAAAGTGAAGAGGACACGCACACCTACTAAGCACATTCTGCGGTGGGGCTGGGGCTGGCCACCCAGGACGGGCATGTTTTCTCTTTGCCCTTCTAACAGGTCTGGGATATGGGGTGCTCTTTCCCTTACTCCTCCAAACCTGAGGTGGCCAGCTCTGGCTGTGTCCACTTGTACCCACTGGGAGGTGGCGGCCCCACTGGCTCCTCTTCGGGGGTCTTGTGAACAACAGTTCCCGACTTCTCTTCTTCCATACTTTCAACTCCCGCCTGACCAGCAGGGCTACGCCGCGACTTCAGGAAAGCAATCAAGCCGGGATCTGGGAGGCACAGGGAAGGGCAGGCAGGGAGAATGGAGAGACCACACATCTCTGACTGACTTCTAGATGACATGGTCTCTTGTGTTTCTACCCATGAGCGCTGAGAATAAAATAATTCTCCACACAGCAGCAGCCCTAGCCTTCTTATATTATGTGGGCTCCCTGCTCTTTCCCCATTCAGCCACCAATCCCACACAGCTCATTAACAGGGACAAAGAGAAGGGCTTTATGGAAGAAGTCATCTTTAGGAGGATGAACATCCCTCTCACTTCCTCCCAACTAATCAATGTGACCAGTCTTTCAACATTACGAAAGCTGAGTTCCCAGGAGAGCTCCAGCTGAGAGGGCCCTGATCCATCCCCCTACCGAGCTGGGCAAGCAGCCTCTGTTGCTCCTGAAGGATCTCTTCTGGGCCCAAGGCATGCAGCTTTGCCAAGTTCTCCTCATGGATGGTCTGGATCTCACGCCTGGCATCCTGACTCTGGAGGCCCTCTCCAGTGATGAGCTGGGGCCCCTGGGAACTCTTGCCAGTCTCTGGAACACACGAGCCCTCCACCCTAAGTCCTAGTGCCTTAGATGTCAGGGATCCTGAAAAAGGTTGACGGTTCAATTCAATTCAATAAGCATTTATTAAGCACCTACTGTGTGCCAGACACTGTACTAGGCAATGGGGCTGCAAGGACAAAAATAAGAACAACTCCTACCTTCAAAAAAGCTTGCATTCTGCTAGGAGGAAACAACATGTAAACTACTAAGTAAATATAAAATAAACACAAATTAATCTGGGTGAAGGGACAGATAAGAAATGACAACCAAAATGTCCTCTGCAAGAGATGGCATCTGACCTGAGTCTAGAAAGGGGATCAGGGGTTCTGAGACGCCTCAAAGAGGAGGGGTAGCGTTATCACACTGCCCTTAGGCCCACCCACTTCTGTGAAACCGTCAGATCCTCACACTCACTCAGTAGCTACTTCTCTCCCTCTCACCCCTGACATGTCTCATTAGACACAGGGTTTCCTAGAGGCTGGGACCACAGAATGGCTGCTTTATATACAGTGCATGAAAAGGTGCTTAAAAAGCATCTCCTAGACACTCTTTCCATGGATCCTGACAATAACCCAGTGAGGTAAGTACTCGAGACAGCATTAGGCCCAACTCACAGATGAGGAACCAAGAACTTTAGCGATGCCTGAGGTCACAAAGGCGTCAGTGCCATAGGCAGGATTTCAACCCAGGTCTCTGCCACCTCAAAGTACAGTACACATTTCTTTCTTTAAAAAATTATTAATTGATGCCTTTTGACTTAACATCCTATTTATTTTTGAATCTTCACCTGTCTTTCAAGGGGTACAAGCTGCAGCAAGCCTTGCCTTGTGGCAAAGATTTAAACAGAAAAGAAAAACAGTTCAGGAAATCCAACAACAATGCCAACTGTGTCTGATGGTAATGCACTGTTTCCTGCCCATCTTCTGAGCCACTCTGCATCAGCACCATCCACAGCACTCGGTTTCATCTTATTGTGTTTACATTGGCATAATCGGCTTACTTCACTTTCCATCAGCTCATTTTGTCTTTCCACGTCCAGCTCCCCTTTCGCTCTGCCACACTGGCTGGCTCTCAGCTCAACCTGTTTCTGGAGGTTTCTCCTCCACACCTTATGGGCTGAAATCTGACCCCAGACTGTTACCAGCAGTTTGAGAGATGAAGGAAGGAATCCTTCGCTCACATCACTGTCACTACAATTTTGGAAAGAGGTTCACTTATTACCTTAGACTTCTCCAATAGCCAGATAATTTCTTGCCTTTTCTCTTTTAGGACGCAATATTGAACCCATGTTCAGAGTTATTATCTCCCTTGTGCATGGGAGTTTAAGCAGGGACAGGGAGACAATTCCTTACTGAGATCCAACCCCAGTCCCAGGGCTGTTTTTCTGACCTGGGCAGGGTCACCCTTCCTTAAGTAGCCTGGTGGCTCTCTGTTCCCAGTACACACCACATTTGTGTCAACTTAGCACAGAAACCTGATCTGCTGTAGCCCTACTAGAGCTCAGAACTCCCAAATTCAAGCGATCCATCCACCTCAGACACCATCGTAGTAAGGATTACAGGCATATGCCACAATGGCTGGTCCCAAAGCCCGCTCCAAATGGGAAGAGAAAAGAGTATAGCCACAAATATATCCCGGAAAGTTCTCATTCTAAAGAGCCTCATAGATGAAAACTCACCTTCCTGTTGGCCCTGGGTAGGTATGGACATCTCCATCGGTGTGCTGTTTGCCTCAGCCTTCCTCCTTTTTGCAATCTCCTGGGCAAAAATGCTTCTCTTTCCAGATGTTGCTGTTTTCCCCTGGGGAGCAGGGAAAAAAAGCTAGGCTAATAGTGGCTACCATGCTTCCACTAAGGTGTCTCTAGGACAAAGTATAAGAAGCTGTACTCAGCCTAGGAGGACCACAACTATAGCCCTTGGGGAAGGCAGGGCAGTCTAAAGAAATGGCTTCCTAGCCGAGCTTCCCACAGAGGTTCAACCATCTCCCTTACCTGTTCCTACCATCTGCCTGGGATCCCATCTTTGTTTACCTGGGTGCCTTTCTGTGAGCGATGGAAAACACAGGGGAAAGCCACTCCACTGGGAAGAGGCATGGTCACAGCCATTGCACTGGTATCACGTTCCTGGGGAAGCAAAACAAAATCTACTAAAGAGGTAAAGACTCCACTGGTGATCTCTAATCCCACTGAAAAGCAGGACCACAGATGAGAAGCAAATCCTCACCCTTCACCCTTGCAAATAGAGTGGTGCCTACCCTGTATTCTGCCTGGCAGGAGAAAAAAATATAGACTTCTTAAAATGGTTCTCCCTCCCTTCCTGTAACAAGGAGAACTAGAGAACTTCTAGCACTGCCCCCAGTCCAGATTCTTTTTTCCCAACAAAGGCAGGGGCAAGACGCACAATAATTTTGGTGAAGACAGCTGTGATATGCTGGTCATGCTGATCTAGCCTGTCCTCAGGGTCTTGGTCCTCAGACAGCGTGAAGCGTGGACTAGGCCTGGCCTTCTTTGGAGGAGCAGGGACTAGAGTGGGGGGTAAATCTGGAAGCTCTGACAAGACAAAAAACAAACAAACATAAGGACCCCCAGCCCTTCCCAAGAAATCAGGGCTGAGAGAAGATTATGATGCAAATTAGCAAACTAAGAGTTCAGAGCAAGAAAAGGGACAGTTGTCTACAGTAGGCAGAGGCACTGTGGGACCCGGAAGGAAAGAGTTATAGTAACAGATGATGTGGTGAGTCTGATGGAAGGGGGTAAGAGGAGAGGAAAGGAAAGGAGAAAAAGAGACAGGGGAGAGACGGGGGGGAAGAGAAGAAAGGGAGAGAACAGAGTGGAAGAGACGAGAAGAGAAGAGAAGAGAAGAGAAGAGAAGAGAAGAGAAGAGAAGAGAAGAGTAAATATTCAGGAAACAGAGGCCCAAAGGACGAACGCTGACCCCATCCCTCCACTCCATCCCTGTGACGTGACAACTTACTGTCTAATGTTACCACATCCCGCTGATCCTGCAGAACAGGCGGGTCCTCATCAACATATCTGTCCTTCTTGTTTACCTTCTTTGCTATTCGTACAGCTGGGGTAGCCCCTGAAGAAAGGAACTGATTCTGGAATCGCAACAAGTCCGCTTCGGACTCTCCTGGCTTTGGTCTCGACAGCATTTTGTCACTGGGGAGTCCTCCCCACTGAGATCTGTTCCAGACTAGGGGGTTCTCTTATTCCCCTCCGGGAGCCACACAAGAGTCCCTGTGAGGATTTCAGCACAATGGATATAATTTAGCTGGCTTCCTTGAGGTCTACTTCACTTGACCCTTGCTTCTCTGCATGCTGCTTTGGGCACACTGCCCCCACATGGGTCTGTGTCAGCTAAATCCATCCTGTGTCACTTTCTTTTCACTCCATTCTACTATGCTTGTACATTTATACAGGACTTGTTAGTGTGCAAAGTGTTTCCTCCCTAAGAAACTGTGACACAGCTAATAGATGTCTTATTCCCATTTCCTAAAGCCTCAAGGTCTTGCCCATGGCTGTGGGGCTACTTCTCACTGGAGTTTGGCCTTGGACCCTTCTGCTCTTTTATGTTTGTTATGTCATTTTAAGTTATGTTACTTTGCCTTTGTCATCATTCAACAAGTATTTACTGAACCCCTCATGTCCTCAGAACTGTGCTAACTACTATGAGGATTATAAGAAAAACATAAGCCACAGTTTCTGTGCTTAAGGAGTTGAAAATCTGAAAAGATAAAACTAATATACATAAAACAACTGGAGAACAATTGTATGGTGGTGAATAGGAGTGTAACAGGTAAAATGACCATATTTTCCAAAACCAAAAAATTGGGACATAGAACCTGACAAAGGATCTTCCTCTTACAGAGCCTCACTAAAAGTACACATTCTTTTCAGAATTAGGTCTGTCCTGGAAAATCCAGGGCATGTGGCTGCTAAAGATAGAAATTCAAAGAAGGAAGAGATCAGAGCAGGTTCAGAGCAGAAGGTGCTTCTTGGAGGAGACAAGTGAGGCAATGAAGGATCATCGAAGGGAATACTAGAGAAAGGATTTTGTAATTTCTGTGCAGATGATAATAATAATAGCTAACATTTATATAGCACTTACTATGTGCCAGGCACTGTGCTGTGCTTTACAATCTCTCGATCCTCACAAAAACCTTTTCAAAGATGACTTTCAAATCTAAACACAGTTGTAATCTCTCTCCTGATTCTCCAATTTCCCATCACTTATTGCTTGTTAGACACCTCCTACTGGATGTCCCACAGACACCTCAAACCAATGTGTTCAAAATGGAACTTCCAATTTTGTTATTTCATTGAGGGTGCTGCCACCCTTTCAGTCATATGGATTCGCAAACCTCTGTGTCACCTCCTCTATATTCCCCTCTAGGTCTGATTTCATGATACTGCTCTTTTTCCAACTCTCCTATCTGTCTTATCTTACCACGCCTCGGTAGTCTCCTTTGTTGGCTCTCCATGCACACAATGCTCATTAATAGTGAGCATCCCCAATTTGGAACTACGTAAAAAGGGTTATAAAACTGTGCCCATCCTTTGACCCAGCAATACCACTACTAGGTCTGTATCTCAAAGAGATCATAAAAAAGGGAAAAGGACCCACATGTACAAAAATATTTATTGCAGCTCTTTTTGTGGTGGCAAAGAATTAGAAATTGAGGGTATACTCATCAATTGGGGAATGGCTCAACAAATTGTGGTATATGAATGTAATGGAATAGTATTGTGCTATAAGAAATAATGAGCAGGCAGATTTTAGAAAAACCTGGAAAGACTTACATGAACTGATGCTGAGTGAAGTCAGCAGAACCAGATGAACACTGTACACAGTAATAGCAACATTGTTCTGTTTAATCTATGTCTGACTTAATTTGACTCATTAAACTATGATTAGGTTAGCTCTTCTCAGCAATACAATGATCTAAGACAACTCCAAAAGACATGATAGAAAATGCTATCCACATTCATGGAAAGAACTATGGAGTCTGAATGCAGATTGAAGCATACTATTTTCACCTTTTTTTTTGTTTTTCTTGGTTTTTCCTTTTTGTTCTGATATTTCTTTCACAACATGCCTAATGTGGAAATATATTTACATGATTGTACATGTATAATCTATATCAGATTACTTACCATCTTGGGGAGGAAGGATGGGAAGGAGGAAGGGAGAAAAAATTTGAAACTCAAAATCTTATAAAAAATGAATGTTGAAAACTATCTTTACATGTAATTGGGAAAAAAATAAAATACTATTTACCAAAAAAAAGTGGTAAGCATCCCCAAAGCTCTTTTTGCCCCATACTTTCTCACTTATATTATCAGTTCCCATGGATCCAATCTTTATATAGATGACCCCCAGATCTACATATCCAACCCTAGTCTTTCTCCTGAACTATAATCTCATATCACCACCTCCTTTTAGACATCTTGAAATGGATATCTAAACATCCCAAACTCAACATGTTCAAAACCAAATTTATCTTTTCCTCAAACTCTCCTTTCTTCTGAACTTTCTTATAACTGTCAAGAGTACCACCCATCTGACTCATTCATGAGACAAGCAAAGCTATGGATGAGACCCTGAGGATGAATTTCAGATCAGACAAGATGGTTGGACCATCTCGAAGGATTATTGAGGAAACCCAGTGTTTGTTGGCAGAACCAGTTCCTGGGATAAAAGACGAACCAGATAAAAGCAACCTACATTATTTTCATGTGGTTCTGCAGGCCCACAGGATTCCTCCTTTGAGGAAGGGACTTTTAAATCTGAACTATTTCTTCCAAAATATCCAATGGCAGCTCCTAAAGTATATTTCATGACAAAAATTTATCACTCTAATGTAAACAAGTTGGGAAGAATATGTTTAGATATATTGAAAGACAAATGATCTCTAACCTTGCAGATCTGTACAGGGCTGCTCTCAATCCAGAAGATCCATTAGCAAATAATGCAGCAGAGCAATGGAAGAGCAAAGAAGCCCAAGCCACAGAAATAGCCACTAGGACACATGCCATGAAAAATATTTAAATTCAATCTCAGCATCAAGTGTGCATCACTTCTCCTGTTCAGTCAAGACCTTTTCCTTTTTTGTTTGCATTTAATGGACAGTCTAGGAAACGTTTTACAGAACAAAAACACAGACCATCTTCAGTCCTTTGGTGATTAAATGCACTTAAGCAAATCTATGTCTTGTCTGGATTCACTGTTGTAACACATGAGGAGAGTATCATCTGGATTATTGTGAAATTATTTAAAAACTGTGACACAGTTCTGCCTTTATTCATTTCTTCCACCATGATATAAGTATAAGCATTGTGAATGAACGGAGTTGTCAGTTAACTTCCGTGTGTCATTTTTTTCTTCCAGTTTTGTGGGTTCCTTTTCCCTTTTTATGGTGATGCTAACTGCACTGGTTAAAGCAACTAACCAGTTGCACTTCAGAATCTGCCCTCTAGCCAAGTCTAACTCCTTAGATGCTATAGATGGATAAGTTTGGTGATGTGAACAAAAAAAGGGAACATTAAATATCATAGTCCTTATTAATATCCTGATTCTGCTGTCAAGTGTAGAAACCTCCCTTCAGGAAAAGTTTGTGACCATTTTGTATAGCTTGTCTGGAAACTTCTGTAAATCCTGTATTTTAGTAACATATTTTTTGTTATTTAAAAAAAAAAAGAGATACCCCCAGTTACTCAGGCTTTCACAATTGGGGTCATCCTCACCTCCTTACTCCACAATTACCCCACATATCTACTGCCTGATCTTGTCATTTCTCCCTTTACAACATCTCACACAGACGTAACATTTCCTCTATTCACACAGCTACCACTCTAGTTCAGGCCATAATTGTCTTACACCTGAACTACTGCAATAGCCTTCTGGGGGGCATCTCTTAGCCTCAAGACTCCAATCCATCTTCCACTCAGCTGCTAAAGGGAATTTCCTAAAATGCAGGTGTGACCACATTACCCCCACAATCAATAAATTCCACTGGCTCCCTATTGCCTCCAGGATCAAATACAAAGTCCTTTGTTTGGCACTGAAAGTTCTTTGTAACTGTTCCTTTCCGACTTTTCCAGTTTTTTTATACTTTATTCCCCTCCATGCACTCTACAATCTATGTACACTGACCTGCTTGTTGTTCCTTGCACATACTGGTTTGGTTCTAAAACACCTCAAAATAAAACAAAAAATCTCTCACCTATCTTCTATCTGCTCCCACAACTACTAACCTAATTTAGGCCCTCATCACTTCTTGCCTGGATTATTATAAAACTCTTTCCCATTACCAATATATCCTTTACACAGTTGTCAAAATATCTTCTTTTAACACTTTTTTTTTTTTGCTAAGGCAATTGGGGTTAAGTGACTCACCCAGGGTCACACAGCTAGTAAGTGTTATGTGTCTGAGGCCGAATTTGAACTCAGGTCCTCCTGATTCCAAGGCCAGAGCTCTTATCTACTGTGCCACCTTGCTACCCCCAAAATATCTTCTTAAATAAAGCATTTGCTTGACCATGTCAGTGATATTCTCAATAATTTTCAGTGGTTCTTATTACTTTTAGAATAAACTACAAACTCCCTGATTGGTATTTAAAATCTTTCACAATCATGCTTCAACCAGCTTATGTAACATTACGTCACTTTACATACTCTATGTTTCAATCATACTGGACTTACTTTTACCTGAACTTAGTATGCAGTTCTCCTACTTCAATGCCATTGATTAGTGTATTATAAAACTTGGCCTGATGCTCTTGAGACCACCATGACAGTCTCTCCTTAAGGAAGGCTGTATGCTTACAGAATACACTCATGGAAAAATACTGACAATAACATTTTTTCGAAGGTTGGTACAGCTATGTCCTTCAAAAATATTTCATCTACCACCAGCTTGTTTTTCTCCCTGATAATCCCTCAAAATAATATTTTGTCTACTACCAGTTTGTTTTTTCTCCCTAATAACAAACCTTCCAAAATAATATTTTGCCTTGATCCCAAGAGGGCCACCCAAAATCAGAGTATAAGAACCTCACTCCTGCTGGAGCACCACCTCCCTTCCAGCAGGAACATACCTTCCTGCTGAACACCCACCTCCTGCTCAATAGACCCATGTCTATAGGCTTCCTAATGGAAAGGTGCTGTTACATGAGTTATGCTCTATGTTAATGTGTATATGTGTTATGTGTGGGTATCGTTTTCCTCTCTTCCCTTTCCCCTTTTCCCCACTGCTTGTGATAAAGCTTTGCACTGGACTGACTCCCACCGTTATCATATGCTATTCTCAGCACCTGAACTCATTAAAGGGTTGTTTCCCCCCCATGTCTCTGCCTGGCCCATGGGCCTTTCCTTAGACATAAACTGAGTATCCAGACAAGGACTTACCCTACTGACAGCAGCACCTACACTGGGAGAGGAGGGGCACAAAGAACCCAATGATAGAAAGCAAGGGTCAATAGGGGAGTCCTACATTTTCCCAGAAGGGACTCCCTTATGCTAGAGGACTGCCACAAAACAAGGTGCCTTCTACATCTCTACCTCTCCAGCTTCTCTAGAAGCTAGTATCTCTAGCTTCATTCAAGGCTCACATCATGTGCTACCGCCTACCCCCAGTTATTAGTGCCTTTTCTCCCCTCAAATTATCATCTATGTATTTATACATGTTGTATTCTGCTGTAGACTGTTTTTCTTCTTGACTTTGCACCCCCAGCAACTAATCCAGTACTTTGCACATAGTTGGCACTTAACACACCTTGGATTGAACTGGATACAGAATGAACAAAGGTATACAAACAGGACTCAGCATGGCTAATTTATAAGCAATAGTGAGGAGACTTGCCTTACTAGAGTAGATGTATAATTGGGAAGGATTTAGGAAAGACTGTTGGATAAGTAGGATGGAGGGTATAGGAAATTTAGAAAGCCAGGCAGAGGAGACTAAAGCTCTTTTTCACAATGCCTAATTCTTGTTAATTCTGTTCTCCATAAAACTGAAGCCAGAACTAGAAACAACCTAAAAAAATTTTTAAAGGGGGGAAAAATACCAAAACAAGTTCAGGGGGTGAGAGAAAAAAAGGTTTTACGATCAAAGAGCATGGAAGATTATAAGCAGTATTGCCTCATAAAGCAAAGAAAACAGTGGGGATTAAAATCATTTTAAAGAAAGCTTTCTAAGAGACAAAATCAAGCAGTTATTCAGGGGAATTTAAGGACAAAAATGAAGGAGGACAACAAACAAAATAAAAATGGAAAAGAACTGCAAAGATTTTTATAACAAACTTTTCTGTTTGTTATAAAGGATATTAGGGACCAGTATAGCTACCAGAGTCAGACTCTAACATCATAGTCTCAGAGGAGTTTAGAGAGGAGGTAGAAATAGCACTGAAGGGGAACAAAGCCGAGAAAACCAGCTGAATCTGACCAAGTGCTCATAAAGGAGAGCTGCACTGAAGGTGACACCATTGTGAGGGCACTGATAAAATCACAAGGTGTCTGAAGGAGAAGATACCAACGGTGTGGGAAAAAACCTTGTTAATAAGGAAAAAAAAAAAAAAGAGAGAGAATATTGACAGCCATGAACCTATTTGTCCTACTTTCCCTTCTATATAAAATTTTTATGAGAATCATCTTCACACACATTGAAGACATATTCAATAAGGATATTAACCGGGAACAGGCTTTCACAAGTGACAGACCACATCTTTACCATGACACAACTGCCCAAAAGATCCAGGGAATACAAGATCCCACTGCTCTGAATGCTTGTTATTTAAAAAGCATTTGATTCAGTAGAACAAAGTGCTACCCTTTACTCTCATCCCCCAAAATTGTTTTGGGATTTTTGTCCCTTTTAAAAAGCTTTTCAGGTTGTTTCCATTTCTGGCTTTGTTTTAGGAGAAGAAAATTAATAAGGATAGGGCATTTTGGAAAAAGAGTTCTATTCTCCTTTGCCTGGCCTTCAAAATGGATGAGTTCTCTTCCCACCCATACAACAAAATCATTTAAAATTTCTTAAAAGATATAACAATAGAGACAACGATGTTCAATAACTCTCTAATCATTAGTATATTAATAACAGGGAGATTATGAAAGCCAAAGGTATGATGAAAAAGGTCTAGCACAGAACCCAGGGCAAAGAACAGTGAGGTTTTCTCCAGCAGGGGTTGTTAACTTGGGGGTCTGTGAGAGATATATACACAATATATACATATATGTGTGTGTATATATGTGTGTAGATAGATATCTATCTATCTACACACACATACACACACTGTATTTCAGTATAATTGATTTCCTTTGTCATCTTATGTATTTGATTTTATGTACTTAAAAACATTTTCCTGAGAAGGGGTCCATAGGTTTCACCAGACTGCCAAAGGTGTCCATGAAACAAAAAAAATTTAAGAAACCTGTGTTCTAGAGGTTCCTGTTTTTACGCTGGTTGCATCAAGCTCCAGAACAATGCAGAGCCCCCTGCAAGAGAGACACTAAAAAGTGCCTGGTCTGACCATCTAGAAAGGACTTCAAAACCAGAATTCTTTCCACTACAACAACATGCTTCTAGGAGAAAAATGGGGGTAGGGGGTAGGCGAAGGTTGGGAGGACAGGTAATTAGCAACAAATTTCACAAGGCCTTAAATGCCAGAAAAAAAGTTTGACTGCTCTGATCTATCCACTTGGTCCAAAATATATAGAGTCTGGGATTCTAAATTCTTATTTGGTAGGGATCATGTCTTTTTAGGGCTTGTATTTTGTAAAGCAGCTTGCACAGTGTAAGCATTAAATGAATATTTATAGATTAACTGAACAAAACACCCACAGGTAGGTAGGCTGCTTACTTCAGAAAAGGCAGGCATTCCAAGCTGGTCCTACATAAGTGGGAAAAAAGGCACTGTTTCCTATTATATAACTGCATGGTACCATGAAAAGAACCCCTACTTTCCAGTCATCTTCATACCATGCCTCCTTGCCTCTGACCTGGCTCTCCAATGTGCACCATGGGGCCCTTTCAATCTTGATTGGTTAAAGTTCTCCGTAGCTACGAAGACTCATAATGCTTCTGCTCACTGGATATCTTCATAGAATGCTGCTTGGTGGATACCCTTTCTTCCCCTCCACTTCCCCTTACAATTAACATTCCACGTCAATCAATTCCAAGGGTCCTCTCCGTCAGCCCTATGACCCCCCTAACCAAAACAACCATAAAGGCCACAACGCTCAGATTAGAATACAAGCAACTTGGGGGTAGGGTCTTTCTCTTTGTATTTGTATCCCCAGCAGCTAATGGGCCCAGTGGATAGATGCTGGGCCTGGAGTCAAGAAGACCTGAGTTCAAATCCAGCCTCAGACACACTCACTAGCTGCATGACCCTGGGCAAGTCTCTGTTTGCCTCAGTTTCTTCATCTGTAAGATAAGCTGGAGAAGGAAATGGCAAACCAATATCTTTGCCAAGAAAATGCCAAATGACTTTTACCAAGAGTCAGACACGAATGAACCAATACAGAAACAACAAAACCCCCAGGATTTTGCACAGTGCCTGCCACACTGTAAACACAACCAATTTTTATTGTTGGGACAAAACTACAAACGCAAATACAAAAATATATACTACAACAACAACAAAAACCCAAGTGCTGGCAAGTCTTGGGTGTATCCTCCCCCATAAAAGTACAAATCTAACTTGGGAAATTTAAATCAGAAGAGAGGTTAAATCTTGAAGGGACAATAGAGACCACACCCTTACTCCATTCTGCTGAGAAACTCAGACCAGGGACTAGACTAGACCAAGATCACATGGCTTATAAATGCCAGAGCCAAGACTTGACTCTCACCCCAGTAATCCAATACCCATTACACTACACTGCAATAACATAAGCTATTTTCCTTAATTTTCAAAGGAGCTAAGTGATCAGATATTGAGTTCCAGCTGCTTTAATAGAGACTGTCCAGACAGCACTTTGCAAATTACAAGCTGCCCACACATTCGAACTCTAAGATTTGGCTCAAGATAACTTCAGAATAAAAAGAATTATAATCTACTCCTTAAGTTGGAGACTTTCACTTTTTTTATATTTATCTTTACATCTAGCCCAATACCAGCACACGGTAGACTCAGAACAGGCAGGTGGAGCAGTAAAATGTTAGGTCTTTAGTCAAAAGATTTTCTTTGACTTCAGACACTAACTAAGCTACATGATCCAGGGCAAGTCACTTAACTTGTCTGCCTCAGATTCGTCAGCTGTAAAACGGGGATAATAGCAGGGCCAGATGAGGTTAATATTTGTAAAGCACTTAGCACAGTACCTGGCACAAAATGAGACGTTAATAAATAGTTCTTCTTAATCAATGTTTGTTGATTGGGTGTTAGAAATCGTTTTTCTTTGTTTTTATGGACCGACGATTGATCGTTCTGTTTCTGTATGTACTGTCAGTCGTTCAACAAATATTTATGAAGCGTTTCCTATGTGGCAGGCACTATGCCAAGTGCTGGGAAAGCAAAAAAAAAAAAAAAAAAAAAAGACAAAAACACAGTCCCTGCCCTACAGTAGAGGACACGCATGTAGTAGGCGCTCACTAAATGCTTGCTGAATTGAACTGGGGCTTTCAGTGTAGACCAGAGAACTCAAATGGAAATAACAGAATTAATGCAAGTCCCACGGGGTGGAAGAAGAACAGAACGCCACCAGCCGCTGGGGCGAGCTCCCAGGCCTGGACTTCTCCTTCCCCCCAGAGCCCGGGATATCTCCGCTGGCTCTCCACGCACCCCGGGCGAAAAAAGCGCTCTCACTCCCCACTCTCCCACGCGGACCCGCGGGTCTCCCAAAGAGAAGGCGCCAGTATCGGGCAAATAAACCAGGAAGTGGATGCCCAGCTCTGCACCCGGGCCGGGGACCATGGCTGAAGTTCCACCCGGTAAAAAGACCGCTTGAGATGCCCACCTAACCTGCTTTAAGGCCCCTTGGGTGCCGCCATCTTGCCCCGCAGTACCAATCACTTCCGCTGCCAAGAAAGCACTTCCGCCCCGCAGCCCCGGGCTCCTCCCCTCTCGGAAACGGGATCCGCCCGGGAGGCGTGGCGAGGCTCTCGATAATACCATGATGGGCGGGATCGGGAGTTCTGCTATCTGAGCCACGCAGGAGTAGGCGGCGTTCGTGCTCCAGCTCTACAGTGATCCAGGAAGGAATCTGGAGGGACCAGGAAACGCCCATGTATACACATATATGTACATATGCATATACACATATACACGTATACACACACTCACCCCATCACATACGAGTTTGCACTCAGCTACCTGTATATGCCATCTCCTTCCTTAAACATCCTGGCTCCCCCTCTCACAGCCAAGCTGGCCCTTCCTCCGTTTTTTAACGTTCACCATCCAATTCTCATCTCCATACTTTTGCACTGGCCCTACCTCATGCCTGGAATGTACTCTCCTTACCTCCACATCAAAGAGTCCCAGTCATCATCTCCTGCTTGAAACCTTTCGCGCTCTCTCCAACTGCTAGTTAGATGATGCAGTGGATAGAACACTGGGCCTGGAGTCAGGAAGACCTGAATTCAAATCTAGCCTCAGACATTTATTAGCTGTGTGACCTGGTTAAGTCACTTAACTTCTGTCTGCCTCAGTTTCCTCAGGTGCTAATAATAACACTTACCTCCTAGGGTGGTTTTGTGGGTCAAATGAGATATTTGTAAAATACTTAGCATAGTGCCTGCCAGTTTCCTTTTCTGTAAAATGAGGATAACAGGGCTCTCTATCCATAGGACCTCAGATCTCAGGCTGGATTCTGCCCACAGTCATCTCTCCTTGGATCTTCCTGGGAAATTCTCTATACCCATGAAACTACAGGTCTAGCACCCCAACAGTCTCCTCTACTCCAAATGTGCCAAGTCCTGGAGGTGCAAATACCAAGGTGGTGTATTCCGGGCTCTCAAAGAGTTTACATCCCCAAGCTTGATAACTTCTTGATGTACATGTGATTTTCATCAATACCTGTGCATTCCCATGGATAACACCACTGGTTATACCGAGTCTCAGATGGATTCAGATATCCACCCCCTTTTCCAAATCTATACCTCTACTCTTATTCCCCCCTCCCACATAAATAACCTTGACCATCAACAACCCACCTTATTCACATAGATCCACCTGAGTTTTTATGAAGAAAGATTTTTGTAGCTGAAAAAGCACTGTATAAATGCGATCTATATAATTCTTTCTGTTACATTATTGAGTATGAAAGGGGATGGGAGGTTGGGGAAATAGGGCAGCCCCTATCAGTCAATCTGCATCCTTAGGGTCAAGGTGTGTGGGTCTGAGGAAGATGACTGTGGGCAAAGTATATTAGAAACACCTTAGGTAAGTTCAAGGTTTTCCTTAGGGTCTGGGTATAGTGTGATCCTACCCTCAGTGGACCCCAAGTCCTATTTTTCCCAGAAATGAAACAGAACCATATCTTCAAAATCCCACAGGACAAGTCCTCAGGCCCGTAGGGAGGATGGACCCAGACAAATGTATATATAATATGCAAAATAACTACATTTTCAGATATGAGTAAATCATTCAGCATCCCCAGTACCCTCTTTCTTCCTCTTTGTAAAGCCCCACCTACCCAGATGCTAGGGAAAAAAATCAACCCATAGCTACAAGTGTCCCAAAAGTCTTACGATAGTTTTCGACTTTAATAGGCTTTGAAATTGCATTAAGACTTTTGGAACATTTTGCATTTTGTCTATACCTATACGTGTTAAGGTTATCATATGCTCACGTGGACCTGAAACTCCTGAGTTCAAATCCGGCATCAGACACTAACCAGCTGTGTGACCCTAGGCAAGTCACTTTCCTTCTGTCTGTATCAGTTTCCTCATCTGTAAGATAGGGATAATAATAGCACCTACCTCCCAGGGCTGTTGTGAGGATCAAAGAAGAGAATAGGAAACATTTTGGAAAGCTCAAAGCGCTACATAAATGTTAGTTATTATTATTTAGCTTTTTGTCTTTGTATTCTCAGAGACTAGCACAGTACCTGGTACATATTAGGTTATTAATAAATGATTAATTGATTGGAACACATCTGGTCTCAGTCAATCCAGTCCCCAGGAGTATTTGCATTTTAAGTCTTAACCTCAATTGTGAAATGAAGTCAAGCCAAATCAAGTCTACAATCATTTTTTTGTTGTTATTTTTCAGTCATTTTTCAATCATGTCCAATTCTTCGTGACCCTATTTGGGGTTTTCTTGGTAAAGGTACTGGGGTGATTTGCCATTCCTTCTCCTGTTTATTTTACAAATGAGGAACTGAGGTAAACAGGGTTAAGTGACTTGCCCACAGTCACACAGCTAGCTAAGTGTTTATTAACTGCCTACTATATGCCAGGCATTGTATTAAGCACTGATGATACAAAGAAAGACAAAAGACAATCCTTGTTCTCAAGGAGCTTAAGGGAAACAAAGAGTGAATAGCTAGGTATAAACAGGCTATAGACAGGATAGACTGTAGATAATCAACAGAAGAAAGGCACTAACATTAAGATCCATTGGGAAAAGCTTCTTAAAGAAGGTGGAATTTTAGCTGGAACTTGAACGAAGCCAGGGAAGTCAGAAAGAGGGGATGAGGCAGGAGGACATCTAAGCATGAGGGCCACCCTGCAAAAATGCACAGTCAGGAGGTGGGGTGTTGTGAGAGAAAAATAGCAAGAAGGTTAGTGCCACTGGATCATAAAGTACACTGAAGGGAGTAAAGTAGAAAAAGACTAGCAAGTTAGAAAGGAGACATTTTATAAAGGGCTTTGAAAGCCTAAAAGATTGTACAATTGATCCTGGAGTTAATAAGGAGACACTAGAGTTTAACGAACTAGAGTCAGACTTAAGCTTTAGTTTCTGTTGTTGTCAGTCCTTTGTTTTGGAAGAGGACCAATGACATCACGATGTCGGGGTCAGGATTCAGAAAATAGTGATGTCTTGACTTTTGAGTGAATTGGATTTAAGTGAGGTGGAGTTGCACAAAGTCATCAGCCTTACTCTCTCTTCCAGAGTCCACAAAGTCCAGGGGCAAGGCAAACATCAGAACGACCGGTGATGGCTGGGATGCAGTGGATGACCTTGGCATCTTCAATGTCTAACCAAGCTTAAGCTCATCACAGTGGTTACTTCAGCCTCCTTCATGGCCACCATCGGAACAAATTGTTCTCATCCACCCATTCTTCCGGGGGATGTCTTCATATGCTTGGGGTAGACATCTCCCTAACTCACCGACAGCTTTAGGGCCTGTCAGTTACCTCAACCTGGTTTTAGCCCATTTGCTGAGGTGGTTTTTACCAGGGTGGCATGCTACAACTTCTTGGAGCCACAGGTGAGAGTTGGGTGACAGGGAGACACCAAAGGTAGATGAGCAGTCCTGAAAAAGTTGCTCAGGGAGGACTAGCACCTCTGGTATAAGCTTTAGTAAGATTACTTTGATAGCTGAGGGGAGGATGGATTGTAGAAGGGAAAGACTTGAGGTAGGGAGAACAACCAGCAGGTTATTGCAATAGTCCAGGTGTGAGGTGATGAGGGCCTGAGCCAGAGTGGTGGCAGAGTCTGAGGAGAGAGGAGGGAGCATATGAGGGATGTTGTGAAGCCAGAATCGGCTGGACTTGGCAAGCGATTGGGTAAGTGGAATAAGAGGGAGTGAGGAGTCAAGGATAATGCCCACGCTGTACACCTGGGGGATTAGGAGGATGACTTGAAACAGATAAGTTCACCAAGCAAAATAGTATTAATGGAGAGGAGAACAAAAAGTTTGGTCTCTTGTTTTGCAGTTTCATCAATGAGCAGGTGAAAGTTGCAGACTCAAATCACAGAACCGGTGGCTGCTGACTTTGGCTAGCCTTGACGTGAGCATAGGTTTCGTTGTTGTTTGGTCATTTTTCAGTTGTATTCTACTCTTCGTGACTCCATTTCCTTAACAAAGATACTGGAACGATTTGCCATTTCTTTCTTCAATTCATTTTCCAGATGAGAAAACTGAGGCAAACAGGATTAAGTGACTTGCCCAGGGTCACACAACTAGTAGGTATGACCTACTAGATTTGACCTACTAGACCTAGCAGATTTGAACACAGGAAGATGTGTCTTCCTGACTCCAGGCCCGGCACTCTGTCCACTGAGCCTCCTAGTTGCCTCATGAGCAAAGGAGCCTTGCATTATGAGGACCTAACCTCCCAAATAGTGAAGTCCTTAATTCTCACTCCTTAGTGAGACAGGGCAAGATGAATGTGGACTGAGGCTAACCCAAATCCTGATGGAGAACACACTCTGTCTTAGCCTCTCAGGATCCCAGGATAGGGCGTGGTTCCCCATTGACCTGGCAACTGAAGGGTAGACATTAACACTGAGAACATTAAACAGATGCTCTGGTACCTGCTGGAAGCTTGCTATTAGAAAACCAGCAAATCCCGCTATTCTGAAATGTTGGTTTCTGTGTCCAACTTTTTCTCTGTTCCTTTCAAAACCTTATAGTAACTGAGACACAACCGGATCCATTCTGGGACAAAAAGCCCACCAGAACAGTAGATGGCAGAAAAGAGCAGTAACTAGGGTGGGACACCAGGTACTTTATCCCAGAGCCCCTATTTAGAAGGAGCCAAGATTAGAGGGCACTGGCAGTGCTTGTAGTCCTTCAGCACATGGAAACAACAGAACTTAACAACTAATTAGTAAAACGGTTAGCTAAAAATAGGAAGTCTTACTGCTCCATAAGATAAACATAAAATCATATATGGACTGATGCAAAGTGAAGAAGGAAGAAAATAATGCACATAATTACTGCTTCACTTTAAATGGAAACACCAATGACAACAAAAATCGAAACCAAATTCTGTAATTATAATGACCAAACTTGGACCCAGAAGAAGAGATGAGAAAATGTGATTCCCTCCCCTCCTTCTAGAGGTGGGGATTTATGGGTGTGGAGCAGTGTGTACACTTTGTTATCACAAAAAAGTGCCACTAGAAATATTTTTATTGTGTATGTGGACTTCCTTCTTATCAATGAGTCAAATGACTCATAATTTTTACTGATTTTTCTTTCTTTTTTTTTTATACAAGGGTGAGAGTTGGCTCTCTGGGAAAGAAGAAAGGACTATATTAAGAAATAAAAATGGTGTAAAAATAAAAGATATCAAGAACATATTTAGAAATAAAATAAAATATGAAGCAACCCACCTTGCTCTGTCCCCTTCTATATAATCTCTCCAGTGTCCCAGAGCCTCTATTATCCCCTTCCCATATGGGACAGTATTCTCCATGACCTGCAACTAAAGTTCCATATGACTTGACTCAGTGGTGGGAGTTGACTTAGGTACAGAAGTTCCTAGCAAGACCTGTGGCAGAGTCAGGACCTCTTGGATTAGAAAGGAGAGGAATAGAGGTGCCCGGCAGTCTAGCATGGTCTCTGAGTTTGGTCCTAAGCTTCAATAGGGCTTGTTCCTGCCCCTGCCTACAAACACAGCCCTCCATGGCTCCTCCATGTTCCCATGGGATTATCCAGGTCTGGCTCTGGATTATGTTCTAAGGACAAGAACTCCTAGGACAGCTGCTGTTGCTGCTACATTTGGCCAAATACATTTCCTGTTGATTTGATTAGACTCCTTCCAAGCAATGAATTTTTGAAGTAGAGGGAGCTTTTATTGGCATATATTATACAAGCAACCTCCCCCAGTCACGTACATATAAATTTTCTCCTTATCCATCTACAAAATCTAACAGAATTATTTCATAATAATGCCCACAAAAATAGGCACTCTCCCTCACATTCGTACCCACCTCACAAGGTGATATATATACATCCCCTCACATACAGGATCATAATTTTTGTGATCCTATGACCTAGTAGGGACCTTAGAGACTAATAATAATAGCTGACATTAGATAGCATGACAGACCTCAAATGTATTTATGATCTCATTAATTTGGATGCCAATGGAAACCTATTTATAAGAAAAATTGAAAATAATAAAATTAAAATAATAATTAAAAAAAGAAACCCAGCTATGCCTGCCCATCCTGCTAGGCTCTTGTCCACATCCTTTCATACAATATCCATAGCCCATAAATTTTTTCCTTTTCAATAGGATTTCTCCTGACATCTCTGAGTATACCCATGGAGAATTCTGGGGGTCTCTCTGCCATCCTTCACTCTCAAATGTGACTAGACCATTTAAGAAAAAATAAATCTTTCTCTACTAGGCTTATGCTCTAAGGAGGCCATTGATAAGAAGGAAGTCCCCATATACACCAAAAATATTTCTAGTTTTACTTCTTTGTGATAACAAAGAAATGAAAACAAAGTTGATGCCCATCAACTGGAGAATGGCTAAACAAATTGTGGTACATGAATGTAATGGAATACTATTAGGTTGTAAGAAATGATGTGTGAGATGAATACAGAAAAAACATGATAAGATCTACATGAATGGAAGTAGACTGAAGTGAGCAGAACAAAGGAAACAATATACACAATAACTATAACCATGTATACCCAAATTACAACAACAACAACAAAAATCAAAAGTGAATGTCATATAAATAAAGTCAGATCTAAATAACTGGAAAAATATCAATTGCTCACAGGTAGCCCGAGCTAATATAATAAAAATGACAGTTCTATTTAAATTAATTTACTTATTCAGTGCCATACCAATCAAACCACCAAAAATACTATATAGAGCTAAAAAAATAAAAACAAAATTCATCTGGAAGAACAAAAGGTCCAGAATATCAAGGGAACTAATGAAAAGAAATGCAAGGGAAGGTGGCCTAGCTGTACCAAATCTAAAACTTCATTATAAAGCAACAATCATCAAACCTACTTGGTACTGGCTAAGAAATAGAGTGGTGGATCAGTGGAATAGGCTAGTTACACAAAACACAGTAGTCAATGATTATAGTAATCTACTGTTTGATAAGTCCCAAGACTCCAGCTTCTGGGATAAGAACTCACTATTTGACAAAAACTGCCAGGAAAACTGGAAAATAGAATGGCAGAAACTAGGCATAGACCAACATCTTATACCATATACCAAGATAAGGTCAAAATGGGTATATGATTTAAACATAAAGGGTGATACTATAAGCAAATTAGGAGGGGAAGGAATAGTTTACCTGTTAGATCTATGGAAAATGGAAGAATTTATGACCAAACAAGAGACAGAGAATATTATGAAATGCAAAATGAATAATTTTAATTATACTAAATTAAAAAGTTTTTGCACAAATAAAGTCAATGCAACCAAGATTAGAAGGGAAGCAGAAAACTGGGAAACAATTTTTACAGCCAGTGTCTCTGATAAAAGCCTCACTTCTAAAATATATAGAGAACTGAGTCAAATTTATAAGAATACAAGCCATTGGGGCAGCGAGGTGGTGCAGCGGATAGAGCTCTGGCCTTGGAGTCAGGAGGACCTGAGTTCAAATCTGACCTCAGATACTTGACACTTGGTAGGTGTGTGGACCTGGGCAAATCACTTAACTCTGATTGCGTCACTGAAAAAAAAAAAAGAATACAAGCCATTCCCCAATTGATAAATGGTCAAAGAATATGAACAGGCAACCCAGTGAAATTGAGCATAATCTCTCAGGGGAGGAGATGGACATTCAATGAAATAGGGGACTTCCAAACCTGCCTGATGAAAAGACCAGAGCTCAACAGAAAATTTCATCTTCAAATACAAGACTCAAGAGAGGCATAAAAAAGTAAACAGGAAAGAAAAAAACAACAATATGTTTTAATAAGGGCAAACTGTTTACATCCCTACAAGGGAAGGTAACTCTTAAGAACTATATTGTTATTATGATATTTAAAAGGAGTATACATAGACAGAGGCCATGGGTATAAGTTGACTTTGATATGATGATAAAAAATCTAATTAAGTGGTAAAAAGGGATTGTACTGGGAGAAGAGGAAAGGAGGAGGCAGACAAGGGCAAATTATATCACATGAAAAGGTACAAAAACCTATTACAGTAAAGGGAAGGAAGGGAGGGAGATGAGCACTGTTTGAACCTTACTCTCATCAGATTTGGTTCAAATATAATCAGTTAGGTATAGAAATCTAACTTACCCTATAGGAAATAGGAGAGGAAAGGGAAAAGAAAAGGGAGAGAGTGAATAGAAAGGAGGGAAGAAGTAATAAGGGTAAAGGGGAAGAAAAGGAAGGGGGCTAATAGAAGGGAGGGCAGACTGAGGGACATGGTGTTGGAAAGGATATGAACAGGAAGTTTTCAGATGAAGAAATTAAAGCTATCTATAGTCATATGAAAAAAATGTTCTAAATGACTATTGATTAGAGAAATGCAAGTTAAAACAACTCTGAGGTGCCACATCATATCTATCATATTGACTAACATGATAAAACAGGAAAATGACAAATGTTGGAGAAGATGTGGGAAAATTGGAACACCAATGCATTATTGGTGGGGTTGTGAACTGATACAACCATTCTGAAGAGCAATTTGGAACTCTGCCAAAAGGATAATCAAGCTGTACATACCCTTTGATTCAGCAATACCACTATTAGGTCTGCATCCCAAAGAGATCATAAAAAAGGGAAAAGGACCCACATGTACAAAAATAGTTAAAGCAGCCCTTTTTGTGGTGGCAAAGAATTGGAAATTGAGGGGATGCCCATCAATTGGGGAATGGCTGAACAAGTTGTGGTATATGAATGTAATGGAATACTATTGTGCTATAAGAAATGATGAGCAGGCAGACTTCAGAAAAACCTGGAATGACTTGTATGGACTGATGCTGAGTGCAGTTAGCAGAACCAGGAGAATATTGTACACAGTAACAACCACATTGTATGATGGCTAACTTTGGTAGACTTAGCTCTTCTCAGCAATGCAAGGATCTAAGACATCTCCAAGAGTCTCATGATGGAAAATGCTATCCACATCCAAAGAAAGAACTATGGAGTTTGAATACAGATCAAAGCATACTATTTGCTATTTTTTCTTCTGTTTTGTTTCTTCTTTCTTGTGGTTCCTCCTATTGGTTCTAATTCTTCCTTACAACATGACTACTGTGAAAATACGTTTAATAGGAATGTATATGTATAGCCTATATCAGATAGCGCGCCATCTTGTGGAAGGAGGAGGAGAAAAATTTAAAACTCAAAAGCTTATGGAAGTAATTGTTGATAGATCAAAATAAATTAATAAAAATTTTTAAAAAAGAATTGGAAATTGAGGGGATCCCCATCAATTGGGAATGGCTGAACAAGTTGTGGCATATGAATGTAATGGAATACTATTGTGCTATAAGAAATGATGAGCAGGCTGATTTCAGAAAAACCTGGAAAGACGTATATGAACTGATGCTGAGTGAAGTAAGCGGAACCAGGAGAATATTGTACACAGTAACAGCCACATTGTGTGATGACTAACTTTGATGGACTTAGCTCTTCTCAGAAATGCATGATCTAAGATATCTCCAAAAGAGTCATCATGGAAAATGCTATCCACATCCAGAGAAAGAATTATGGAGTCTGAATGCAGATCAAAGCATACTGTATATTTGCTCTTTTTTTTTTCCTTTCTTGTGGTTTTTCCCTTTTGTTCTGATTCTTCTTTCACACCATGACTAATGCAGAAATATGTTTAATATGATTGTACTTTTACAGCCTATATCAGATTGCATGCCGTCTTGGGAAGAGAAGAGGGAAGGGAGGGGGGAAATTTAGAACTCACAATCTTATAAAAGTAAATGTTGAAAACTAAAACTAAATAAATAAATAAGGGAATGTTATAAAATTATAAAGAACAAAGCATGTCTGGAAAGCAGAAATATGAGAAGACACATTGATCATATCCTTTTACACAGTGGAACTAATCCACAAGTGCGTTCAAGTGCATTGCATTGTATGTATTTTCAGACTTTTTTGATACATTGGTCACTTAGTCTGATTTTTTTTACCTGTTTTTTTTTTTTTTGTCTTTAAAATGTATTATTTGTAGGGGCAGTTAGATTGGATAGAGTACCAGCCCTGGAATTAGGAGGACCTGAGCTCAAATCCAGCCCCAGACACTTGATACTTACTAGCTGGACAAGTCACTTCACCCTGATTACCTCAAAAAAAAAAAGTAGTATTTGTTATATGGGATGATTCTCTGGGAAAGGAAGGAAGAAAGACCAGAAGAAATTATGTTATTAAAAAAGATAATAAAATTTATTTAAAATAATTTTTTTTCCTCTTTCCCTCATCCTGCCATTATGTCTTCTTCCCACAGGACTTTCAGAATCAAGAGGTTCCTTGAACAGAAGCAGAAGGGAAAACATTCCATTCCTCAGCAGATTTGCATGAAAACTGGAGAGAAGATCAAATATAACTCAAAGAGGAGACGTGGAAGAAAGACCAAGAGGGGATTATAAAGAATGGCTATGAGGTATGTTTTTCTTTTATATCAAGTCCAAGTACCTTAACTTGTCATCACCTTCAATAAGAAGTAAATACCATTTTGGAAGCTATCCACTAAAGTACACACATTAAACACAACAACAAAAATGTTATTGAAGAGACTAATCTTATCTTTAAAAAAAGTTGATTCTTTCAGTAATAAATATATATGTATATTTAAAAAATAATTATTTTCCCTTTGTTTATTTCTCTTCTTTCCTTTCTTCTTCTTCTTCTTTTCTTCTTCTTTTCACTCTCTCTCTCTCTCTCTCTCTCTCTCTCTCTCTCTCTCTCTCTCATGCAGACTCTGGTTTTGTTGTTACAACCCCCTTTCTCCAGCCCCTCAGCACTTGGTGGGTTTGTCTGAGAACTCAGCTACATCTTCCCTCATGGTTCTAGGAATAGTGCTGAGGTGTTAGGGTTGCTTAATATTTTTGCTCTTGTGTCCCAATCTAGTGTGCTCCCCTCAAAATAAATCATCAATTTGTATCTCTCCAATATAATTTAATCAACTAACATCAATTAGTTTTTACAAAATGATATTTATTCACTGAGAAGGTATCAGGAATACTCTTTTCTCTATTCTCTTGGTCCCTGGAGACAGTGAATTCAAACAAAACTTTCCCCCACCATCAAATTCACTCCTGGGTGTGGCATAGATAATGGACTAGTTGTTTCCTTACTTGCAGGACATGTTGACTTGGCTACTGGGTCAAGTAGGTCACTCCTTGAGACTGGTTCCTCATTAGACTGGCTACTGTAGCTACCAACTCTGGCTGTGAGGGGAACTTTGATGGCTCTTTCTTCTGATTCTGTCCCTTATATTTTTTCACTCAAGATCAAGATAGAGTAAACACAACAAGAACAGAAGCACCATGTGCTCATGGTTACATGGCAGCCAGGTGGGAGGAAAAAGAAGCGAGTGGCAGCAGGCAGCTTAACACTGCTTCTATGGCTGCTATCTCTCTCCATACAAGGAGACTTACAGCAGTTCTTGCCTGGCTCTCCACAAGGGAAGAACAAGAGAGTTTATCATTCTAACCTTTAGTATACACACTTGGTTCTTGCTCAACAGCCACTTAAAAGGCTTGTCATAACTGTTCAGTAAAAACTGACACAAAACAGAGAATACTTGTGTTGGCTCTGAACCAGGGAGGAAGAGGGACCCTTCATCATATATTTCTGGGAGCAGGCTCACCAAACCTCTATGAGGACAGAGACAATTCCAGGCATGGATTAGGCAGTGAAAAAGGTACAGAGGAGAACAGCAAATATCCAGTGTCACTGGATGGAAGACTAGAATTTTACATGCTATGCTTTAAGGTAGGGGGGGAGGAGGGTGGGGGGCACAGGTCTTTGAGACCCTTTCAGGGATTCTTTAAGATAAAAAATATTTTCATAATACTAAGATGCTATTTGCCTATTAAAATACTCCTCCTTTTTCCAACTACCTATCTATGTGAGGTTGACTTTTCTTCATATGCTTGAACCAAAACATATCTCAAGAGATTGAATGCAGAAGCAGATATGAGAATCCAGCTGTCTTCTATTAAGTCAGGCATTAAAGAGATTTGCAAAAACACGTAAAACACTGCTTCTCCTCAATAAATTTCATTTAGAATATATAGTTATTTTTCATAAACTATTGTTCTTTATGTAAATGATATAGATACAAATGGTGCCCTAAGGGCTAAAAAGAGTATTAAGGGTTGCTTTTCCAGTACTTTGGAGATCCTGTAACTTGAAGGTGTCCTAAAGTCTTTTTCCCCTTATCTTGAAATGCCATAAACTTTCTCCTTAACTTGCATCAAAAGAATTGCTTTTATCTTCCTTATCTTGTATTCTCCCTATCTCTAATCTTTAACCTGTGTCTCCCTGCCCTTATCCTTAATCTGTAACCTGTGCTCCCCTGATCTGTCCTTAAATCTTTAAACCATAAAGAATTCTTTTTGTTTCTCTCATCCTATGTCATAAAATCCTTTCTTGTCCTGTCTTTAATCTTTTTATTTTTTTTTTTATTTTTTTTTTTTGGTGAGGCAATCCGGATTAAGGGATTTGCCCAGGATCACACAACTAGTTAGTGTCAAGTGTCTGGTCAGAGACCGCATTTGCACTCAGGTCATCCTGATTCCAAGGCCCGTGCTCTATCCACTGTGCCACTTAGCTGCCCCTGTCATTAATCTTTAACCCGTATAAAAAAACCTAAAACTACAACATCATTCTTTTTATTTATTTCTTTGTTTGTTTGTTTTTGCTACATCATCATTCTGAAACCTCTATATAAGCCTGGTTGCCCCAAATATCAGGGCCTTTTCATTAGCTTCTTGCTAACAGGGCCCGTGTTGCTTTCTCATGTAAAATAAAAGCTCCCATTGGCTACAGAGAATGTGTAAGTGAATTCTTTCACACCCGAACTGCTCTCCCAAATCTGATCTCAACATCAACATGTAATGGGTTTATTATTCTTTTGAAATGAATGAATCAATAATGGAGTTTCACATGCATGTTCATTTCTCTTGTAATAAGTCTAGCTGCAATGCATGCCTAATGGGCTTGTGATTTTTTTTTGGTTAATAATACATAGTTTAAAAATTTATCAGTTTTAATATCTAATATGGTAAATATAGACAGATATAACCCACATTAACAAAACTCTTTGGGAACCTCAATAATTTTTAAGAGTGTAAAGGAATCTTGACACCAAAAAGTTTGAGAATCACTGCTCTAAGGACTGGCTCTCATTGACCAGTCCTTCCATTATTTTTCCTTCTTTCCTTCCTTTGTTTTCTTTCTCTCTCTCTGTTTGTCTCTCTCTCTCTCTCTTTTTCCCAAGAATAGCAGCACCCTATAGGTCACTGGCACTGCTTCCAGCCTTGCCCCTGCTTTCATTAATAGGGAAGTACGTCTTCCAGAGAATCAACCTAACAACTTCCTCAGAATGTACTTTTCCCCTAATACTAGTACATAATCATCCTATAAGAATTGTCTACTTCTGTTTTAAGGTGAAATTCTTGAAATCAAGGACTGTCTTGATTTTCTAGCTCTAACCCCACAAGGTTTGGCACATAGTAAATAATTAATACTTATTTATTCATTCACTTATTTCATCTTCACAACAACCCTATGAGTCACATACTAGTGTATTTATTTTACAAATGAAGAGACTAGGGCTACGAGAGCTTAAGTGACTTCCCTAAGGTGAACAAAACTAGTAATACCTAAGGCAATATTTGAACCTAAGTTTTAGTGATTCCAAGTCCAGTCCACTATCTACTCCCCACACTGCCACCACTACTTCTCAAAGTGGAATGAGTATCCCATTATATTCTGGCTCAGGCAGACCACATTTAGAGTAATAGGTTCTGTTCTGGGTGCCATATATAAGCAAGAATGTTGACAAGTTGGAATGTTTCCAGAGAAGAGTGACCAGGATGATAGGAGACTAGAAAGTATGCCATGTGAGTATTACATTTTGTGCTAAAACAAAAAAGGGATCCTTTCACACAGATCTGGTTATACCATTCCTTTACTCAAAACCATTTAATGTTTTCCTGTTGCCTACTGTATAAAGTAGATACACCTTTTGCACAGGTGTTCACCACATCATCACTCCCCAACATAAACCAATACCTAGGGACTATAGGAATGAGAGAAAAATTCCTGAGAAAGGGTGCTAGGACACAAGAGGGAGGCAATCCCACATCCAAATGGAAGGCTACTTGATAAATCTAGGCTGAGCTGGATTATTGGAGTTCAGCTGGATTTTTGGAGAAACTGCAAACTGATTCAGCAGCAAAGATGGGATAAGTTTCCTGGTGGGGTGAGGGAGGAGAAGGTGGAGAACAGAGCTAGGAAGGTCAAGATGGGACCCAACATATTCTGATTTACAGAATGGTTATATGCCTCAGGTTGAAGGCACTGTCTTCAGGTTTAGGGTTTCATATGAAGAAGGGTGGAGAAGCAATGAATGGTACCTTTTAGGCAGTATAATAAGACCATATTTCTGAGGGTTGTGGCAAAGATTGGTCCTTGAGTTCAGTAATAGATGGGGTAGAGAGTGAGAGGAAATGTGAATTAGGGGGTTGTTTGCAGTATGGAGTTGGATACCATTCATAGAGGTTACAACAAATTAGCTGGAGTCAGGGAAAGGGGGCTTGCTAATATCTAAATAAATCTATGAATGGGTGCAGTTAATAGATTGTGCACACACATACATAACTTATTTTCAGATTAAGTTAATCTTAAAACCCTGGAATATGTGCTTCTCTCCCCCAGCATTGGTAAATTCCTACTGGAATCTCCATTTTGAGGAAAGACCTAGGCCAACCATTCCTTTTTTGGTTCCTTGAGAACAGAAGTGTCTTTCTTTTTGTTTGTGTTTGTATTTCCAGTGCTTAGCTCTATACCCGGCACATAGTAAGCACTTAATAAATGCTTGTTGACTTTGATCATGGTTTAAGATGGAAATCAGGGGGCAGCTAGGTGGCACAATGAATAGATCACCGGCCCTGGAGTCAGGAGGATCTGAGTTCAAATCTAGCCTCAGACACTTGACACTTACTAGCTGTGTGACCCTGGGCAAGTCACTTAACCCCATTGCCTAACAAAAACAAAAAATAGATGGAAATCAGACCTCCAACTGGGTGGTGGTAGGGAGAGTGTAGAAATACTTTGAAAAGTAAGCAGGATGGAGTTTTTCTACTTTTATGGACACAGTTTCTAACCTCTAGCCTCCCTTTCATTCCTCCTCCTCACGTCTTCCCCTCAGACCCTGGTTTTTTTTTTTTTTTTTACTTTTTTGGTGAGGTGATTGGGGTTAAGTGACTTGCCCAGGGTCACACAGCTAGTAAGTGTTAAGTGTCTGAGGGTGGATTTGAACTCAGGTCCTCCTGACTCCAGGGCCGGTGCTCTATTCACTGGGCCACCTAGCTGCCCCTTCAGACCCTGTTCTTGATCCTGACTCAGCCCTCAGGTTGGAGGCTATAGTTCTTGGGAAGAAGTAGGTCTTTTCCTTTAGGACAAGGCTCTGAAAGAGATACATAGTGCATAAGAAAGTTGGCAAGATGCATTCAGCCAGCTGGAGACTGCAGACCCTCCTTGCCAATTATTTCTCAGTGGGTTCCTTGGCCTCCCCTGGGGCCACCGCCTGGGGGCGCCCACAGCAGGCATCTGGGACTGCTGCTCTCCCTGCTGTTGTTATTAGCATAATTAATAAACAAGCACTGATGGGGCCAAGTAGGGGAAGTGACAGCAGGCTTCGGTTGCTCACAAAGAGATTCCCTAAAAGAGATGGGAGCAGGGAGGGCTGGCTGGGATGCTGGGAGGGATAGGGGCTTCACTGATTTCTTGAAGAAAGAAACCTGGGAGGGTGAGGTATAGGCTGGAGGAAAGTTTTAGAGGCAGAGAGAGGGACAGAGGAAGAGAATAAAGAGGAAATAGCCTGAGTTTGAGGAGCTAGCTCTGCATCTGTGTAACAGGATGTTTGTGGGCATAGCCACCCCCATGATTCCTGGTGGCGGGGCAGGCCAAAGTCATGAAGCAATCATTCATTCACTCATTCATTTTTTCAATTAGTAAATACTATATCTATTGGGTGCCTACTATGGACAAAGCATTGTATTAGATGCTGTTTACCATCAATTTTTCGTTCCATGTGGTCCAGGAAATGCAATGAGGATGGGAACAGGGATCAGAAGAGCAACTGGGAAGACTGGCAACAGAAAAGGGGCATTTCAACTTCAATCACGGACTTAAGATTACAATAACAGCTGACACTTTAAGTTTTGCAAAATGCTTTATGTACCTTATCTTACTCGAGCTTCATAGCAACACTGTAAGGTTGGTGTTATTATAACCCCCATTTTACAGACAAGTTTTGAAAATGAGGCTCAGAGAGGTTCAATGACTTGCCCAGGATCATCCAGCTCCTAAGCATATGAAATAGGATTTGAACCTAAGTTTTCCTGACTCCAAGTTCAGCACTGTGTCAAAACTTAGGGATTGCAGAGGGTCTTACTTGAGGAGTCCAGGATTGTAGGATGCTAGGGTAAAATAATTGGAGAGAAAGAAAAAAGAATGTTTTAGGATAGGAAAATTTTGCTGTACATTATTAAAGGGACTCAGGGACAGAAAATGAGCTGTGTAAGCTGTTGGGCTGAAACAGGGTTCATGATGGAGACTTTAGAAGATAATCGAAGGTGCTAGGATCTAGGGTGTTGCAATTCAATTCAACAAGCAAATGCTATTTGTGTATATTATATACAAGGTACTACTGTGCTAGGTACCTGGGATGCATATAAAAAGGATAAAAGCAATGCCTGCCCTTAAGGAGCTAACATTCTGCAGGAAAGCAAGAGGATTTAAGTAAATATAAAATAATTTGAGGAGGCACTGAAATCAGTTAGTTGCCAGTGACCCGTGCATCTCATGGCTCAACTAGTGTTATCTGGGAACTGTGGTATGCCTAGAGATGTCTAGTAGGGCCAGAGTGTGGGTAGGGGAAAAAGGGGGGACGGGGACTGTAGGATAGTTCTGGAGTGGGAGGGGGATAAGGTGAAGCTTTAAGAGAAGAATCCTAAAGTGTTGTTTGTGAGAATATGTTGGAATGTCAGGGGAAATAGTGGGACTATGGACCAGGACATAAGGGGATACCAGCTGCAGTTAAAGCGAGTACCGATGGGGGATTGGAGCCAGAGGGGGTATCTGAGTGTTGGGGTGAGGCTTTCAGGACCGTCCCGCCGGACTAGAACGCGAGAGGACTGGCGTGGGGTTGAGGGGAGGTGGTTGGCCAGAATGGGGGTGGGGGGTGGGAAGTGAGCCGCTCAGAGGCTCCGCGGGGGGGCGGTAGGAGCTCGGGGCTGCAGCCGGCCCGGGCCGGGCTGGGCCGGGCCGGGGGAGGAGGCGGTGGCTCCGGGAGAAGACCATGAATCAGCGGCGACGGAGGCAGCGGTGGTGGCGGTGGTGGCGGTGGTGGCGGTGGCGGCGGCGGCGGCGGCGGCGGCGGCAGCGGCGGCGGCAGCGGCAGCAGCAGCAGCAGCAGCAGCAGCGGCCGCGAGCTCGCGCCGGGGACTTGGCGGTGGGAGCAGCTCCGAGTGCGCGCGGGTCTCCCCTAGCCCCGGGCAGCTGCGGGCTCGCAGGTTCCCGCCCCCTCGGTCCCCCCGCCCCTCGCCCCCGCCCCCTCCGTCGCGGTCCGGGCCGGGCCGGGCGGGCATGGTGCGGCGGCGCCGCGGATGGCGCTGAGGCGGAGCATGGAGTGGCCGCGGCTCCGGCTCCGGCTCCGGCTCCGGCTCCGGCTCCGGCTCCGGCTCCCGCAGCTGTTGCTGGCGGGACTGGCTGCGCTCCTGTTCCCGGAGCTCCCAGCCGTAGGTAGGAGCTGGGGTCTGGGGGTGGGGGCGGCTGGGGCAGCAAAGCCGGGGACCCAGGAGGGACTGGAGCGGAGCAAAGGCGGGCGGGCGGGCGAGGGTCTGGCTCCCCGAGCCCGGGACTGGGTAGCCGAGGCCTGCGGGGCCGGACGTGGGGCGGCCGGAGGGGCCGAGGCGGGGGTCTCGGGGGCCATGGTGGCAACGGAAGGCCGAGCGAGCAAGCACTGGGGAGGAGGAGGGCGGCAGCCATGGGCATCTGGCCGCCTGTGTCCCCACCCCCAACTTTCTCCTCTGGGTTGGACAGAGTAGCAGTAGGGGAATCGGTCGGGGGTCTGCAGGCGGGGGACTGGGCTCTTGATTTTCCCGCCTCCTCCAGGGGGAACAGTTTCTTTCTTTCCTCGGGAGTCCTAGGAACCCTCACCCTCTCACACATACTGTACACACAGGTCCCCTTCTTAGCCACAGCTACCTAGTACCAAAGGGGGTACCCCCACCCCCACTCCGGATATCTCAGGTATGTAGGATTTGCAGTTGGTGGGAAATGTGATACCCTGGCGCCCAGCCCCATGCAGGAACACAACACACATTTGATCACAAGGAAACATTTGGGCACACCCTTGATAAAAACCACTCCAGAATGTGGGCGAAGACACCTGGGAGAATTTTAGAACCTTTGGACTGAGTGGTTTATCAAGTGTGGGGCTAAGTCCAAAGCCTCTGCCAGTACTAGCACCAATTTAGGAACCTCATTCTCAGATTTGCTGGAGTCACAGGGCAAGTCTGGAAGCGGGACTCTGGTTCTCAAACTCTCAGACCACACCCCCCTGCACCGTGCTTGAGGGCTGTAATGGGGGTGCATTCTGCTATTTGGGGTGATGACAGCCTAGCGTCCTTGGACATCACGGACTGCCTGAGCAATGAGTAATTGTCCTGTGTATCCCACCTTCCAGCTCTCTGGTGAAGAGAGACAGCAGAAGTGTCTTTCAGGCTTCCAGCAGAGAACCTTATACCCAGAGAGAGAGAGAGAGTGTCAGGGTCTCAAAGCAAAGGAGAAGAGAAAAAAATTAGAAATGGAACTCCAATATCCATATACACAACCTCTCTCCACCAAAAAAAAATATGTGGGGTCGGAAGAGAGGGTTTGTCTTTTGAGCAGTGGAATTCTACCACTTGCCGAGGTTTGGGACACTAGAGAATTGTGCTGTGGAAATATAGTGTGGTGTACTGAAAAGAGCTCTGCATGTGTAGTTAGGAAGTATGTGTTCGTTCTAAACCAGCTGTGAAGAGATCATAGGTGACTTAACTCTGAGCCTCAGTTTCTTCATCTACAAAATGGGAGGAATAGTACCTGCCTTATAAGAGTTGTTATTGTTAGGATCAAATGAAATGTTTGTAAAGAGCTTTACAAACTAGGCTTTATATGTGTCGGTTATTATTACATTTCAGCTGAGGAGAAAGGGTTTAGAGGTCTGGGATTGACCCATAATCCCAGTAGGGGTGCCTGCCCATTCTACTAAACTCACTCTTCCCTACTTCACAGGTCTTTCACTCCCACAGCCTTCATCCATTCAGGTATTAACAGAGTAGATGGATGCCATGTATATGATCTGACATGTTTCTGCAAACATATGGTTATCTGCTTCTAGGGAACACTTCCCTCCTCCTTTTTTCTTTCTTTTATTTGGCAAGGTGGGGTGGAGAGAGCTAACTCTAACAGAATGGGGAGTGAGTCCCTCACACAGGGTTGCAGAGTTAAGGAGGCACAGAGATGGAGCATCTTCTAAGCAGTTACTCTAGTTATTCTCAGGGCAGCTTCCAGCCACAATCTGAGTGAGAATTTCTTACCACCTTCCAGTTCTGCTACAGCAATCTGGAACCTGAGTGGTGATATGCTGTTCACCAGACCCACTACCTCCCCAGTTAGGAGTTGGGAGGGAAGGGGAGATGCTTAGACATCATTCTGACATGAGCCTGGCTCACCTTTCCTCCTAGGCAAGCATGGCTAGAGGCAAAAAGAGGAGAATCAGCATTGCTTAGCAGATAGGACTGGTAGAGAAGGTGTTTCCGGGGAGCTGGTACTGGGAGAAACTGCACCCAGAGAATTTGTCTTACATCCTTTCTTCTGATGACTGGATCTATGCCACCTCTCCTCTCACGCCTTTATACCAGTTGTTCATTCTTGCCGGTGTACGTGAGGATATGGATCCTAAGTGGTGGAACTTGGTCCTAGAAACGGGCCTGAAATAGTCCCAGAAATGGGACTAGGGCATAGGGGGCAGAGCAGTGGGCACTGTCCCTTTCACTCTTAGCCATCTGAGTTTTACTTCCCCTTCTCTCAGGCTTGAAGCTCATTGGGGCCCCTCTGAAGCTGACGGTATCTCAAGGGCAACCAGTGAAGTTGAACTGCAGTGTAGAGGGATTAGAGGACCCTGAGATCCAGTGGGTCAAGGATGGAGCTTTGGTGCAGAGTGTGGACCAAGTCTACATTCCTATCAGTGAGCAGCACTGGATCGGTTTCCTCAGGTACAGGACAGAAAGGGGACTGAGAACATCAGAGAATGCTTCTTAAAGATGATGTTATTTGAGTTGGGCTTTAAGGGATGGGTAAGATTAAGTAGAGAAAGTTGGTCTTATGAGATGCAGACTTTGAGGTTTTGTGATGATTTCTTTTTGTTATGAAATCCCAGGGTTTTATTAGGCTTCTTTTGAGAACTTTGAGAGAAGGGACTTAAGCATCCCTTAGGGTCTGGCTAGCAGGGCTGCCCCCTCCCTCTCCTACGGTGGTGAACTGAATTCCTTGTCCTCACTGCAGCCTGAAGTCAGTAGATCGATCTGATGCTGGGCGGTACTGGTGCCAAGTGGAAGATGGGGGAGAAACAGAGACATCCCAGCCAGTGTGGCTTACAGTAGAAGGTGAGGAGGGGGTTGATGGAATAGCCTGGACACTCTGGCAAGAAGGGCATGACCATGCCCAGAGCCCCTGAAAGCAGATGGGGAGGCTGCATTCTCTTCCTGCTTAGCTCAAGGATAAGCTATGTTACCCTGGTGTTCCATCTACCCCTGGCAACACGTGGCCTCAGAGGGAAACAAGGTCTCTGACTTCCCAGGTCAGCTTCAGGCATAGGTAGATACCCCCAAAGCTTGGAGTCTGTTCAAGCAAAGCTTTAGGGAACATCAGGGGACCCTGTGATACGCCACGGATGAAGGCTCTCTCTGTTCTTTGGGCAGCAAGCCTAATGCACCCTGTCCCTGGCCGGACTCTGCCCTGACTAGCTTGTCTGGGACCAGGGGAAGAGTAGAGGAGCAGGGGGGAGGGGGAGGAGGAAGATTTGCAGCTGCAAGAGCTCAGTTCTGCTCAGCTGAAGAAAACAAAGTGACTAAGAAGTAACAAAGGACTTGGAACTGTAGCTGGGGCTAGGGCTGGGGCCTGCCAGCACAACCAGGCAGCAGCTCCCCCACCTCCCCGCCCCTGCAAGCCCTCCTTCCTTCTCCCTTATTCTTCTAGGAACTTTGATATAGCAATGCTCCAGAGAGGGCGTGATGTTTGTCGAGGATGCCTTCTGTGCATGGGAAGGGGAGGAGAGGAGGAATGAATGGGGGGCTCGCTTCTACCATGGGACCCACAGCTTTGTGGGGGAGGGCCTTCTTCCATAACCCAGAGAACAGCAGGAGCCCCTTTCCTTTGGAGATTTGTTTATTTCACATTTAACCAAAAAGTTCTTGGGGAGCCTTCTGTTTTGGGGATCCCTTTATACTTATGATACAGGAGTGTTAGTATGTTTAAGGAGGTGACAAAAATCAGCCTCTGCCCACTCCCCTTTCTTCCTAGGTGTGCCATATTTCACTGTGGAGCCAGAGGATCTCACGGTGCCCCCTAACGCTCCTTTCCAACTGTCTTGTGAAGCGGTGGGGCCCCCTGAACCTGTGACCATCTTCTGGTGGAGGGGGGGCACGAGGGTTGGAGGACCGGCCCTCTCTCCCTCCATTTTGAATGTTACAGGTGAGCTCACTCTCTGGAAGGGAGAAGAGAGGGCCAAACTTCTCTGGGAGTAAGCCAGCCCTTGACTGTGACTTGGGAAGTTGACAGGAGAGGGGTAGTTGTCAGAGGAGCCCTCCTCCTAAGTCATGTCCCTGAGTTTCTCCTGGATAAGTAGTCCCAAGCTTCCTGACCCTTGGTGTCTTTCTTACTGCGTGCGCTGACAGAAAGGTGTGTTTTTTCTGGGCAGAATGCACCTATTTGTAGTAGCTCACACTGTGAAAGCAGAGGTAGGGTCCCCCCTTGTTGACAATGGGGACAAAGCAGGCACAATCATCCCTGAGAAGAGGATAGGGGGACTTGTTGCAGCCCCACCCCCCAAGGAAGGAATCAGAAGTCAGCCCATGTTCGAGTAGGAGGAAAGTCTGGCAGAAGGGGAGAAGCCATACGGTAGCTTTTTTACCCTGATCAGTTTCTTCATCTAATCAATCCCTTTCCCCCTAAAAAGCCCTACTCCCAATCATATCCATATAGAGGCACGGTAGTATATAGAGTGCTGGACCCAGAGTCCAGAAGACTTGGGTTTGAACCCTGCCTTAGAAAGCTTACTGGCTGTGTAACCCTAGGCAAGTCACTTAAACCTGTCTGTTCCTCAGTGTTCTCATCAATAACGAGGCTTCTAGGAAATAATGTGCATTTTTTATATCATAAACCTTAATGGGCTGTTTAAATGTGAGCTGTTATTATTATTGTACCCTGATGCATCTGCATACACATCACTGCATTTGTGACACACCTTTTCGTGAACAAGATCTGCATTTTCTCATTGAATTTTGAGGTGGGGGGTGGGAGGAAGAGGATGGAAACCAAGCTCTGAGTGAGTTTGGCAGGGAGTGGGAACGGGTTTTGTCTGGGTCAAATTTCACAAGTCTCCAAACTGCTGAGGGTCTTGAGAAGAAAGCAAGAAGTGGGAGGGCTGCTGGTCCTAGTGGGTGGGAGTTGAGGAGAAGAGACTGTCGTCAGCCACGGATAATGCTGGGCTGACAGGTGGGAAGTGTCTGGCTTTCCAAGATGAGACCAGTGATGGAGGTAAAGGGGTCGGGCGACAATATTGGGATAGACAGTCTTTAAGAGAGGAAATCCAGGCTCTCCTCAGGTTTTATTTGATTAGAAGCTGGAAGAGAAGCCTTTAGTCAAGAAGCGTGTATTGCATACTTGTTCCTAATACCTGCAGATCATATTAGGCACCATAGTGGGACACAAAAGACCTTGAAAACATAGTCCCTTCGCCCAAGGAGTTTACAGTCTATTTGGGGATGCATAATAAAGAGATTCAGAGTGCAATCGTTAAGCCTAGAATATGGAAGGGTAGATTAAATACCAAAGGCCAGGTGGGATTGACAGTGAGGAGGAAATTTAGCATCTCTTTCCTATAGATTGAAGGACTTCTGGGGCCATTCTTAACTCCTTGTCATTTGACCCCCAGGATCTGAATTATCCCCTCCCCTCATCTCTTCACCAGTTCTGTAAACCCACACATCACCTATTCCCAGGCTCAGTGGCCACCTTTAGGCTGACCAGGTTTTTCTGTGTGGCCCCCAGGGGTGACCCAGAGCACTGTGTTTTCCTGTGAAGCCCATAACCTGAAAGGTTTGGCCTCTTCCCGCCCAGCCACAGTCTATCTTCAAGGTAAGAAGTGTGTGTGTGTGTGGGGGGGTGTACAGGGGTGGGGGTGGGAGCTCCCAGCCAATGTGGAGTGAAAGATTATAATTTCGAGAAGAAGCTTTACCTCTTGGCCTCAAGCTCTTCTCACTCCTGAAAGCCTTCTTGGCTGAGGTCTCTGGGAGGAGGGGCTACTACTTGGCATATGTCCCCAGCCCCTGTAGTGGGAGCACCTGAGGCACAGCCATAGCTGAGATGAGAATAGAAACCTGACGTCACAGAGCAGATTCCCCATCACGAAGCCGATTCCTTGGGAGGGAGGAACAGCTGGAGCTGGCCAGGACTCAGGCTTGGCCTCTGCCTCTTTTATCCCTTTCAGAGGGAGGAATGGTGGTAGTGGAGTCTGCTCAGGTTGGTGATCAGTGGGGTGTTGTTGGATTTGACTTTGCCTCTAAAAGGAGGGATGTGAAAAATGGGCTCTTTGAGAGAGAGAAAGAGAGAGAGTGAGTGAGTGTGTGTGTGTGTGTGAGAGAGATACCTATACATGGCAAAGCCAGACTGCTGCTGGAACAGATGTGTCATTTACATATGTGGAGTCTGAGTTTCTCCCCTCCCTGCCCCCGCATCACTGGCCTTGGTCGGGCAGGCTTCTGGTTGCAGAGACTACTTCACAGAGATGGCCTCATGCTCTGTTCCAGGCTCTGTTCCAGGCATGGCAGCTATTCTGTGTTTCCTGCTATGACAGAGAGACACAGAGAAAGACCTGCACTCATGCGGGCTCCTTCTGAGCTCTAGCAGAGTCCCCGATGTGTTAGGTGCTAAATAACTCATGCATTGGTTGAAATGCTCATCAGTGGTGGGAAGGGGAAGGAAGATTCCTTAAGATTTAACTAAAGGATGCATTAGCTCAAGGCTTAAAACCTTGGTTATTTTTCCTTCTTGTCTCCTAACCCTCCTGCCCCATGTTCTCTTTTGTTGAGCTCCCTGACTTTGTGGCTTCTCTTCTTTCTCAGAGGGAGGGTGGGACAGGAAGAGAGAGAGCCCTCTAGAGCAGTCACTATGACTGGAGGCATATGCATATGGGGGTTTTGAGGAGCCATATTCAGTCTTAAGATATTCCAATGAGGGGGGCACAGCCCACAAGGAGTCTAAGGAAGCATCTGGGGACTGTAACCCACAATGAAAGGATGAGAGGCAGAGAAGTCAGGAGACATTTAAAAAAAAATAATAATAAACCTCTCAGACCACCATAGGTTGACTCCAGATCTCCGTCCCCCTCTTGCAGCACTTCCAGCAGCACCCTCTAATGTAACAGTGACCCGGCTATCTAGCAACAATGCCAGTGTAGCCTGGATTCCTGGCTCTGATGGCCGAGCTCTGCTCCACTCCTGCACAGTCCAGGTATAGTTCTGGGAGGGCCTAGTCTGGGGAAAGCTGAAGGTGGAGATTACAGGACTGCCCTGTTCTGTCTGTCAGACTAGCACCTGGTCAATGATGAGTCACGGTCTTGTGACCAGTCCTCACTAGGCTGGAGCTCTGTACTGCAGCAGGACCCAGATGGGTGGCCAAGGTGTATTCTCTCGTCAGAGTATGCTTTGTGCATTCGTGGGGGATCCTTCTGAGCTCCAGCAGAGCCCCGATGTGTTAGGTGCTGAATAACTCATGCATGGGTTAAAATGCTCCTCTCTGCTGGGGAAGGGAGGGAAGATCCCTCAAGGAAACATTGGTTCAGGGCTAAAACCTTGCCTGTTTTTCCTTCTTGTCTCCTACCCTTCCTGAGCTCTTTGACTTTGTTGCTTCCAAACCTTCTTTCTCTAATTTCTGTGCAGGTAACGGAGGCCCCAGGAGGCTGGGAGGTCCTGGCGGTCGTGGTTCCAGTGCCACCTTTCAGTTGTCTGCTTCGGGGCCTAGAACCTGCCACCAACTACAGCCTACGGGTTCGATGCACCAATGCCTTGGGGCCTTCCCCATATGCAGACTGGGTGCCCTTCCAGACCCAGGGTCTGGGTAAGAGGACTTGGAGCAGCAGGGGCTTGAGAGAGCCAGCGTCTCAATTGTGGAAGTCTATCCAGAGAGGGAGGTGTGACCTTGGGCAAGTCACAACTCCTACACTTCACTTGCCTCATCTGTAAAATTGAGGGTTTGGACCGAAGTCCTTATCAGCTCAAAAATTCCAGTGAAAGGATGATGACATACCTTGGTGACCTATATTGTCTTTTTTTTTTACCCCATCCTCCCAAACAGTGTATAGCCTGTGCGGTTTCCCTGTCTTCCTCCAGAGCAAAGAGTGTAGCAGGAACCTAGAATAGTGGACATTGAGACCAGGGAATGTGGGCAAAGATTAGGCCAGAAGACCAGACCCTCACCCTCTCCACTTTCACCACCTCCATCCTCACTCCAGACAGTAGGCACTCAATGCTATTTGTTTTCTGGAAACTCAACAGGTAGGATCTTCATAGAGAAAGGGGTAGGGAGGCTGTGGTGGAGGTTTGAGGTCTGAGTGATGCCTTGGTTGTTTCTCTTTTGTGTCCAGCCCCATCCAGTGCCCCTCAGAACCTCCATGCCATCCGAACAGACTATGGTCTGATCTTGGAGTGGGAAGAAGTCATTCCTGAGGGCTCTAGTGAGGGCCCCCTGGGGCCCTATAGAATATCCTGGGTTCAAGAAAATGGGACTCAGGTAAGGGTTGAAGAACCCCTAAACCACTCTTCCTGGTCTCCTTGGCTCTCCCTCTCCCCCCAGGCCAGGAACTGGCAAAAAAAGATGGGCTCCCTGTTTCCAAGTCCATTTGGGACCTAAGTGCTGCTTTGACCATGACCCACCCCCTACTCTTAGCCCAGAAGGGGATTTTCTCAGAAATCATCAGGTCATTTCTCAAGCTTACACCTCCCTAGGATTCTACCAAGGTTGCCACTTTGTATGCAAAGCAGGCAACACATTCCTGCATGGACTGGGGGAGGATACAGATAGTGCTGTGCCTCCCTCCCCCAGTCTTTGGTTCCTTTGTCCCCATCCCCCACCTTTGCAACTGAGATGAAACGTTTGTGTTGGTGGAAAGGCTCCCCAAACCCTTGAAGTGAGGAATGTGATGGACTCCCTGTAAGTTGTAAGATTGACCCACCCTAAGTCTCAGCCTCCAGCTCAGCCATCATTCTGCTTGCCTTAGCTCTGTGGTTACTTCCTCAAGTTTTGTTTTGGGGTGGGGTCTTTTCCGGGCTGCAGGGTGAGCTGACTGTTCTAGGGACTAGAGCCAACCTGACGGGCTGGGATCCCCTGAAGGACTTGACAGCCAGAGTGTGTGTCTCCAATGAAGTTGGCTGTGGTCCTTGGAGCCAGCCTGTGCTTGTCTCCTATCGGGACCATGCTGGTGAGACAGAAAGGGGAGCAGGGGATCTGTCTGATTGAACAGCCTGCTTTCCTGTGGGAGGGTTTGGTAGGAGCCTGGTTCCCATTTTCTTCTGTGCGTGGCAGGCTCAGAGACTTAGATCCACGCAAACAAGGTCAGGGCCAGAGATTAATGAGCCACGGAAGATCATTTTGGGAGTTTCCTATGCTCCTTTAAACTTGGGTTTCTTAACTTGAAGTCAGTTTTGTCATAACTGTATTTCAATATAATTGGTTTATTTTATAATTCTACATATTTTGTACATTAAAAATATTATTATGAAAATGAGTTCATAGGTTTTAGAATGCTGAAGGGTTCCAGGACAACAAAAGAGCCCCTGTTTTTTTGGCAATTGGGGTTAAGTGACTTGCCCAGGGTCACACAGCTAGTGTCAAATGTTTGGTCTGAGTCTGAATTTGAACCCAGGTCCTCCTGACTTCAGGGCAGGTGTTCTATCCACTGTGCCACCTAGCTGCCCCCAAGAGCCCCTGTTTTAAACCTGCTTGTCTTCTGGGGTCTTTTTTCCTTATTTGATGCCTTATTATTCTGATTTTTGAAGATAATCCTGAGCAAGTCAGATAGCTTCCCTGAGAATGTTCTGAGAGGCTTCTATACTGGCCATCTGTACTAGACACCCTTCCCCTTTTTCCTCCAGGCCAGCAGGGTCCTCCTCACAGTCGCACATCTTGGGTGCCTGTGGTCTTGGGCATTCTGACAGCACTTGTGACAGCTGCTGCCCTGGCTTTAATCCTGTTGCGCAAGAGAAGGAAGGAAACACGGTTTGGGTAGGTATGGGTGTGGAGTGGTGTCTGGAGACATGGAATTGTCCCCCTCCAAATAAGTAAAAGTACTCAGTAGCCTGAACCCCAGTTCCCTCTCTCTCTCTCTCCCTTCCTCCCCCTTTCCCCTTTGACCCCTTCCCTACATCTTGTATCCTACCAGGCAAGCCTTTGACAGTGTCATGGCCCGTGGGGAGCCCGCTGTTCATTTCCGTGCTGCTCGATCCTTTAATAGGGAAGGCCCAGAGCGAATTGAGGCCACATGTGAGTCACTTGTCAATGGGGTTCCACGAGGGCATCCTTATTAGACTCTGTCTTGTTTCTTGTGAACTCCTGTACCTCATTTGATTTTGGGATGAGTCAGTCGCCGTGCTTGGGGTGGGGGAGTTGCACAGGAGTATGGGGTTGGGTCCTGGTCACTGCTCAACTTCCCCGGGGTTTTTAACTGCCTTTTCCTCCTTTCCAGTGGATAGCCTGGGTATCAGCGATGAACTGAAAGATAAATTGGAGGATGTGCTGATCCCAGAGCAGCGGTTCACCTTGGGCCGGATGTTGGGCAAAGGTCAGGTGGCTGACTGTCTTCGGGGAGGGTGAAGCCTTTTACCAAAGGGAGATGGCGGTGTGTCTGAGCATCACATGCCTGGGATTTGGAGGATTGCTACAGTTGGGACTACCTGGGACCGGGCAAAGAAGGGTGCTCTCATGGGTCATGTGGACTTGGCAGGAAAAACTCTAAATTTAGGAGACTTAGTGATGGCTAGGGAAGATGGAGTGGAGTCTGTGCTGACTTGGGTGGTTGGGTTACCCATTTCTACTTGTAGTACGTTGTAAGATTCTATGACCCTTTGATACTAAGCCAGCTTCCATAGCCTGTGACACTCAGATGACTCCTTCTTGAGCCCTGCCACACGCGTTGGGGAACTCTCTAGGAGGAGACGGGAGAGTCGAATTGGCTGGTAGGCTCAGCTGCCTCTCATAGGGGAAGAGCTTGGGAGGCCAAGCTAAAGTCATCTCACCCTTACCTGGCTTCATCCCTAGGGGAGTTTGGCTCAGTGAGGGAAGCCCAGCTGAAGCAGGAGGATGGCTCCTTCGAGAAGGTAGCAGTGAAAATGCTAAAAGGTGAGTGGGGTACAATGCTGAAGGATTTGGCTTCCAGCCTTGGGAGAGAGTGGTAGAGGCAGCTAGAGAGCCCCGAGCCAAGCCTATCTCTGTGAACAAGGCAGGAGCACCTTTGGCAGCTCTGGAGCACTTGAGGGCAAGCTCAGGAACTTAGCAGTGGCTCTGAGGTCCTCTTCTGTACACACATTCCTGAATAACACTTCTCCCTTGTGTTTGACTACTGTGATTCTGGCAACTACTCAGCTCCCTAGCCTGGCCTGAACACCTCCAGCAAAGCCATGTCCTATAGTGGACCACGACCTCTAGGGAGACTCAGTGGGTGGATGACTTAAAGGGAGAGGCCTGCCCCATTTGGGAGGCACTTCTCACCTCGTTTCCCTTTCCTCTTCCTAGCGGACATCATCAACTCCAGTGACATTGAAGAGTTCCTCCGAGAGGCTGCTTGCATGAAAGAATTTGACCACCCACATGTGGCCAAACTTGTTGGTGAGCTGGTCTCTAGGGAGTCTGGTACAGAGGAGAGGGTAACCAAGGGGAGGGCAGAGATAGGAGCACTAATAAAAAAGGCTACAGAAAGGAGGGAATGTTAGCCATACCAGGTAGATGACCAGGAGTGAGACTGGGGAGTAGAGCACCCTAGCTGAAGAGTCTGTTTCCAAGTGTTCTCTGGCTTCAGAGAGTGCAAAGAACACTCACTGTAGAATCAGAGGACCTGGGTTCAAATCCCATCTCTGCCACTATCTGTATGACCTTGGGCAAAGTTACTAAGTAGAGACATGAAACCCTTCTGATTTCTTCATCTGTAAAATGAGAGAGTTGGACTGGGTGGTCTCTAATAGTCCTGCTATCTTTAAATCTGTGATCCTAAGAGCAGCCCCCAGAATCTATACAAAGAAAGTCAAATTTTCTATGAGGAATAGTGGCACCATATATAGGGGGAGGTCATCATAAGGAATCCCAGGGTCTGGTTCTTCGGTTCCTTCTCCTGGGCTAGTTCCAGGGAATTAGGTAGTTACCAAGAAGGGCCTAGACATTGATTGATTCAAGGACCTTTGAACTGCCCAAAGGGGAGTCTTCCAGTTGACTGATATCCCTCATTCACTGGGGCAAATTAGCCATAAATTGGAGAAGCCTGAGAAAATGCTGTATCCTGAGGCCAGGAAAGGATAGGAAACCTGTTATGCGACAGGAAAGTGATTAGGGACACAGCATACTCCTGGTTTGGTTTTCTGGCCCCTAATCACACAAACCCTTGATCAAGATTTTCCTTTTTTTTTTCTGAATAACTAGCCCCTTACGTTTCTCCACCGTTCTTTTCACCCCCAGGGGTGAGCCTTCGAAGCCGTGCCAAGGGCCGCTTGCCTATCCCCATGGTGATCCTGCCCTTCATGAAGCATGGTGACCTACATGCCTTCCTCCTTGCCTCCCGAATAGGAGAAAACCCTTTTGTGAGTGTTTGCATTGGAGGCATGTGTGTGTAGGCTGGAGCAACATGGGAGAAAGAGCATTTGGGAGAAGAAGGATTTGGTAGACAAGACTGGGAGAGATGAGGAGGAGTTGGGATTTGGTCGCAAGAGATGAAGTGGGGACGGGAAACTTTTTCAGAAGCTTCTCAGGAGAATTCAAGAGGAGATGAAGGAATGGTCTGTTCTTAGCTGTGAACCTAGACATAGCCAGGATATTCCCTTTCAGGCCTAAGGAAGCCCTCAGGGTATTCTAGGCTGAGAAGGTATCTGGTCTTAGAAAGAGACTTGATGTCTTTCTTTCCTTTTTTTTTTTTTAATTAAAAAGCTCCCCCCCCTTTCCATTCCTCCCCTTCACTAAAGAAAAACAGCTCTTGTAATAGACATAGTCAAGAAAAACAAATTTTCTCGTTGGCCATGTTCAAAAATGAGTACTCTGCACATTTAATCGATTTCCTCTCAGTCATCAGTCCTCTGGAATCATGGTTGGCCATCGTATTTATCAGAGTTCTTAAGTCTTTCAAAATTGTTCATTTTGTTTTTATTGTATACGGTATATATATATATATAAATATATATATAGCATCATATATAGCATGTTCTCCTAGTTCTACTCACTTCACTTTATGTTAGTTCTTACACAGGTTTCTCTGAAATGACTTTCTTATCTTTCTTCATGTTTATATTATATATTTATATTATATTATATAGCATAATAATATTACTTTATATTCATATACCATAATTTGTTCAGCTGTTCCCCAGTCAATGGTCACCCCCTTAGTCTTCACCACAAAAAGAGCTCCCATGAATATATTTGTACGTATAGGACCTTTTTCTTCTTTATTTGCTCTCTTTAGGGTACAGACCTAATAGATGTATAATTCAAAGGAAATGAAGAGGAGTTTAGTAGTCCCCAGTTGCTTTCCAGAATGGTTGAACCAATTCATATTTTCTCCCTCCTAGTTTCTTTCTCAGCTTTGCTAAAAGCTCACCTTGGTAAAAGCCCTTCACCCTTTCCCCCTCCGTCAGATTTGTTGACCCTGGAGTTGAGAAAACCCTTTGATCAGGGGGCTCTCCATACTGTCTGTTCAGCTGTTTGTGGCAGGGCTCAGGACTAAGCTTCCTTGTTTCCTCCTGGCTAGAACCTGCCCTTGCAGACACTGATCCGATTCATGGTGGACATTGCCAGTGGCATGGAGTACCTGAGTTCCCAGAATTTCATCCATAGGGACTTAGCTGCTCGGAATTGCATGTGAGTGAGCTGCCAGTGGACCTGGGGGGGGGGGGGGGAAATCATAGAGAAAAAGCAGGAGAGAGCTGTTTGATTAAGAAGTGAACTGCTGTTCAAATTAGAATGAAGATGGCAGGGCCTTGGATAACTGCTGTCGGTCCCAGCCTGGCTATTGTGTCCACAGTGGTGCCCATTCAGGTCAACAAGAGCCCGATGCCTAAAAGCCAGCTTAGAGACTTCTCTCGGGAGGAAAGGGGCAGGGTCAGCCCATTGATTCCATGTACTTCACTCTCTTTACAGGTTAGCTGAGGACATGACTGTGTGTGTGGCTGACTTTGGGCTATCTCGGAAGATATACAGTGGTGATTATTATCGGCAGGGCTGTGCCTCCAAATTGCCCGTCAAATGGCTAGCCCTGGAAAGCTTGGCTGATAACCTATACACAGTACATAGTGATGTGGTGAGTAGAAGGATTTGGGGCCAAGTGGAGCAGAGATTTGGGTGGTTTGGATCAGGGGGACTGCAGAGTAGAATTCGGGCCAGGACCAAAACACAAAGGCCGGGACTACTTACCCTTACAGTCCCTTAGGATTGGGACTGATTGCCCTCACGTGAATTATCCTGTCCAGTGGTGGTTCTGTCCTTAGGTAGTGGGGTTTATCTGCTCCTGGCCCGGGCTTTGACAACTTTTTTGACCTTGATTTTGTTCTAGTGGGCATTTGGTGTGACCATGTGGGAGATAATGACTCGGGGACAAACACCTTATGCTGGTATTGAAAATGCTGAGATTTACAACTACCTCATCAGTGGGAACCGTCTGAAGCAGCCCCCTGAATGTCTCGAGGAAGTGTGAGTGCTCTCCAGAGAGTTAGATAGGGACAGTAGGGGGAGAGAAGACCCTTGGAGGGCAGGAGAACCAGGTTAGGCTTTTGGGTGGATTGGTGATTGTATATAATGATGGCTACTGACAGAGATCCCAGGCTACCCTCTCCCTGAGTGATGACTTCTGCTGAGGGATGATGCGGTTGTAGACCTGGAGCTGGTTGGGGACTTTGGGGGCCATTTAGTGCAACCTCTTCATTTTACAGTTGAAGAAACTAAGGCCCAGGGAGATTGTGACTTGCCCACGGTAACACAGGTCCTCCAGCATTCCTTCCATTTCTCCGAAGAGCCTGATTTGGATCTCTGTCCTTCCGTGTCTCTCTACTCTTCTTACTCTCTGTCTCTGTCTCTTTCTCTCCTCTCCCTCTGGAAATGATTTTCTAATTTCTTAACAGTTTCATGAAGTTTTGCCTTTATATCTCTCTGTCTCTTTCTGGAAATGATTTTCTAATTTCTTAACAATTTTGTGAAGTCTCTGATTCTATATCTCTCTGTCTCTCTCTTCTTTTTCCCTTTGGAAATGATTTTTTAATTCTTTATCAATTTCATGAAGTCTGTCTCGTCTCTGTCTCTCTCTCTCAACCTCTTCTCTTTTCCCTCTGGAAATGATTTTCTCATTTCTTAACAGTTTCATGAAGTCTCTGTCTCTTTCTGTCTCTCTGTCTCTGTCTCTTCTCCTCTCCTTCTAGAAATAATTTTCTCATTTTTTAACAGTTTAATGAAAAAAATCGTATTCTTCCTATCTAGTGCCTCCCTGTTTCCTCTATCTCTCCTGTTCCACCATTTTCTCACTTTACCCCCTCCTTATAACTTCTCCAGCTTTCCCAGGAATAAACAAGAAATCTATCCCCTCCTAATCCCAGAGGCAGAAACCAGAAAGAGATTCTATAAGGAACAGCCATGGTTTCTTCCTCCTCCCCCAGGACCAAGCTAGTTAGAGCTGTTATTGCTGGTATTTAGAAAGAAAGGGAAAAAAAAAAAGACACCTCCCCTAGATTAAGAGTTCTTTCCTACTCAGAATGAGTGGGTGGGGGAAGAGAAACGATGAAATGCCTATAGGAGTCTTCTTACCACTCAAAAGACTGGGGCTACAGCTGCCAGTGGGGGTCTTTGCTTCCCTCCCTTTACTATTCTGCCATAATCCTTGTCTTTCCAAGGAGGGGGCTGACTGTTGGGGGAAGAATGGTTCCTTCAGAACCCCCACTGATTGCTGGTGAAGGGTCCTAGAGGCTGGAAGAGGCTTGAGATTGGAAAATGGGAGTCTTAGAGAGAAATGACCAGCCTCCTTTCATTCTGGAAGGACTTCAGCATCCAGAATGGGGAGTGGTGGGGGAAGCAGGGAGGCTGTGCAGCCTAAGGCCCTTCCTTTGCTAGGGCTGAGTTGGCAGATTCCTCCTTGTGTTAGTAAGCAGAGTATATACCATGTGGGGGAGAGGAAGAAGAGGCTGTACTGATGTAAAATCAGTGTCACCCTGAAGCTCTTTCTGTAGTGACTGGAATCCTCCACCCTTACCAGAGCCAGGCTTTTTCTGGGTTTGCATGGAAGCTAGAGCCATTCCTGGCATAAGAGAGAAGGAAGGCAGGATGAAGTCCACAGTGGTTTTAGGGAAGGGACAAATTCCTTCCACAGGTGAATAGTTTTAGTAGCTCCACCTTCATCTATGACAGAAACAATTCAAGTGGATACCACCTTTCTGCCAACTGAACCATTCTGGCTTTAGGCCTGGGAAACAGAGCTCAGCAGGGGGAAGATGGGCAGAAATAGACTTAAAATCCTGTTGATTTGGTGAGTACCTGAGGCTCATTTGGAGTGACCAAAGAGAAGGATTAGAGGGAATGGAAAAGAAAAAGCCCTCATTTTGAGATTTCAGAGAATGAATATGATACTTTCTGGAGACAAGAGAGTCTTGGGTTCAAATCTTAGATCTGGCATTCACTAGCTGCTTTCTGAGCCTCAGTAAACATTTATTAAGCACCCACTATGTGCCAGGCACCAAGCTAAGCACTGGGGATACCAAAAGAAGCAAAGGACAAGAAGCTTACAATCTAATAGGGGAAGACAAGCAAACAAATATGTGTGAACAAGCTTTATTCAGGATAAATAGGAAATAATTAACAGAGGGAAGGCACTGGAATTAAGAGGAGTTAGGGAAGGCTTCCTGTAGGAGGCAGAATTTTAGTTGGGACTTAAAGGAAGCCAGGGAGGTCACTAATCGGAACAGAGCTAGGAGAGCATTCCAGGCATGGGGGACAGCTAGAGAAAATGCCCAGAGCTGAGAGATGGTGTGTCTTATTTGTGGAACAACCAGAGGGCCATGTATATAAAGTATGTTGCAAACCTTAAAGGATGGAGGAATGAATCTGTGATTTCACTGGTATAGGGAACCTCTCAGGTTAGGAAACTCCCTTTACCAATTCAGATTGGCAACTCCCCTGAAATTTACAGACTTAGAGAGTTGCTAGAGCACGGATATTAAGTGACTTGCCCAGGGCCACACAACCAGAATGTGTCAGAGGTAGCTGGGATTTGAACTCAGGTTTTCCTGACTCCAAGGCTTACTTCTTTACTCACTGTCCCGTGCTGCAAACCTTAAAATGGTACATAAATATCAACTTCTTATTATATGGGCTTCCACAGTAGAAGAAGAAGCAAAGACTTCTTCAACTATTAATAGGCTTCTGGTCCCTGGCTCAGCTTCTTCCTGGTCAGTGGTTGGTGCTACCAGGGGAGGGATGAAGGGAGCTGGCTTCCCGCCAGTGCATCATGGTGGATGGATGCCAGTTGGCTTAGTCAACCTTGAGACTGTGTTCTGGCCAAAGCCCTGTGCTCATGGATTCAGGCCTTTCCCACGACCTGCTGTGGGGTGGACATGATGAACTTTCCTCCCTGCCTATTCACTTTGGGGGGCTCTAGAAGCAGTCATGGGTGAAGGGGCTTGGCATAGTGATATGTAGGTATAATAATTCCCAGCTTCTAGGAATTTTTGTCATGGGGATAGGCAAGAATGTCAGGGAGTTGGCTCTGAGCATCCCAGGCTTCATTCTCTTTCTTGGGGTAGGATTTTTCCAGTCCCTGGGGGTTTTTATTTTAGACTATAATTGGACACCACCTTTTGGGCTGCTAGCCTAGCACGTTGAAATGGTAGACACTTAATAGTAGGCATATCTGTTGAATTGACAGGACAGACCTTAGCAGATAGGGTTTGAGGTCTGGCCCTCTCCAGGAATTCTAAGGACCACAGCCTTGATACTGCCTCTACTTGGAAGGGAGGATAGAGATCCTTCTTTTTTTACCCCCCTTCAGCAGCCTCTCTTATCTTTTTGTCACAGATATGAGCTCATGTACCAGTGCTGGTGCTCAGACCCCAAGCAGCGCCCTAGTTTCACGACACTTCGGATGGAGCTAGAGGAGATCCTGGGCCGAATGTCTGTTCTCTCTGCCAGTCAGGATCCTCTCTACATCAACATCGAGAGGGCTGAGGAGCAAGCAGAAGGGGGTGGCCAACTGGGCGGGGACCAGGTTATCAGTGGGAATGGAGATAGGAACGGTAATGGTACAGGATCAGTAGGTGGTATTCCAAGTGACTATCGGTATATCCTTAGCCCTGGAGGGCCAGCTGAGCAGTCTGGAGAACAGCAGTCAGAGGGGGCCTGTGGGGAGGCCCAGAGGAGGAGGCTGCTCTAGCAGGGGCTGTTGGCCTAACAAATGGATGGGCATCCTTTGGGGGGGGTAAGGGGAAGTGTCTGGCTGACTTTGTTGGCTAGCAAAGCCCCCTCCCCCCTTGATCTCGGCCTAGTCAGAAGTGTGGGGGCTCCTGTGGCAGTCCCTCCCAAACTGTGTTGGGGACTGGGCTTTGGAAGCCTGATAAGACCAAATCGCCCAATCCCAGTTCTTCCTGCAATCACTCTGGCTCCAGCCAGCCTGGCACAGGCTCGTGACTATTTCATTCGGGTGGGGGTGGGGGGGAGGTAGGGCAGGCCTAGTTGTCTGGACACTGGCAGCTGGTACTCTGTGGTTACATTCCCATGGTTATGATGAGTGGGGGCCAGGAAGGAGAGGAGATAAGTGGCACTATTCACCCCTTCCCTTCCCAGTGGGCTAACCCTGCTGCTTTAGTGCATGTGCTGAGCCACCCCTGGCCTGAGGAGGCAGCTCTGCCCACACCACTGGTTTTTAATTCTCTAGGCCTGGCTTCTTCAAGGCACAGAGAGGTGGATTTACATTACACCCATGCAGGTATGAGTTGGTAGAGAGGTTGGTAGGGCCAACCCCTCTCACCCTATAGGTGGAATTGAATGTTGGTATACTCAGGTCTGAATAACCCTTTGTCAGCAGGACTGTGGGGCTACCCTGCCAATGGCCCATCCCTGTTGGGTGCTGCACACTCCCTAGGTCACACCTATGCAGAAAGCTAGAGGACATCAGTCTGCCAGGTGCACTTCCCTTGAAAAGAAGGGGAGCGATGGGGCCTGAGGAAGGATTGGTGGGACCAGATGTGTCTGGTCCTATAAGGGATGGCATCCTCTTTCCACTAGTGAGGGAAGCACCCTCCACTGTCTGTTTGGAGCATGCTACAAGAATCCTAATCCCACTAACAAAGGCAGCTGTGTCTAAGCCCCGAGGGTTTTCTGGTCCCACTTCTTCCTTCCCTGCTGAGTCCCTCTATCCTGACTTTCCCTTTAACAGAAGCCTCCTCTTTTTGCCAGCTCCTATTCAGAGCTATTGAAGTGGGAGGAATTGAGGCCAGGGGGCTGGTTTTGAGGGAAGGGGTTATTATTGATTGCTACCACCTCCATGGCAGAGATGGCTGTGGGGGAAATGGGATGAGAGTAGCCTACCTTGGGGAGGGTGTTTCCAGGCTGTTAGATGCCATTTAAACACAGAAATAAAAAGAAACCTCAGAACAGCCATTTGGAAATAGTCATTTCTTCTTTATCTTTCAATCAAGCACTCTCCTTTGTTGGTTTGGAGGGGGGTAGAAAGAAAAGTTAGAAGGTTGTGATACTGATTTCTCACCTTTCCTCCCCAAGGCTGCAGAGAATTGTCTTGGGCCTATGTGGAATGGAGCATGTAAGTATATAGGGAGACCTAAGTGGTTGTTAAAAGCCTGTGCTTTTCTACCCAGTCTCTCTGCCTTTAAAAGTAGCTCAGGAGAAACAGAAGGGATTGTGTGTCGGGCAGGGAGCTTGCTTGGGAAATAGGTTGCAGCTGATGCCATCAAAGAAGTAGAATGGGGGTGGGGTGAAGAAGCAGCCCTCTTCAAAAAATTTCAGGAAAAACCTGTTGCTGCCAGAACTGGTTCTGGCTCCCACGTGATAAGGAGATGGAGAGAAAGACACTAACTTTAATCAAGGTGTATAGGAAACTAGAATCAAGAAAACTTGCTAGCTAGGGCTAGCCTTACCTGTAGGTGACTGATTAATTCAATTCAGTAAACATTAAGAAACTAAGGCATGTAAAACCCTGTACTAGGTGCTAGGAGACACAAAGTTGAGATAAACATAGTCTTCAGCTTCATGGAATTTAGATTTTGGTAGAGTTTGCTATCTCCTGTAATGTGACTTGGTGGATACATGGGAGACCCTAGCCCCCAAATACCTCCACTTTGAGGGTCCCATGTGGTCTGGATTTCTACCACTAAAAATTCCTCCTGTGTGTCAGGACATTGTCGTGTCTTCCCATTTAAATGCATCCCAGAAGAGGTGGCAATGTAGAAAACCTAATGCCTTAGCTTATCAGATCAATTTTCTTCAGGATAGTTAGCAGATGGAAGAGCTTGGGGGCAAAAAGTATTAAGTGATTACTTGGTGCAAATCAGTGTACTAAAACTCATTGTATAGAAGAAACTGAGGACAGAAGAAGGGAAGGAACATGCGTGGTCACTCAAATAAGTGAGTAGTAGAGGTCAGACTCCAATCTAGTTGGGTTTTGACTGGAAGCAAGGAAGGGGTAAGCAGCGTAGACTAGGTTGCACCATTCAGAAAGGATAAGTCTAGCTGTCCACAGAGCAGCCTGAGTTTCACCTGACGGTATTGATTAAGTGGTGGAGTTGAAGCATTGAGAAGGGGGCAGGACATTAGTCTTTGCCTATTTGATAGGTTTGACAGTCCTACCTGTTGCACTCCTGTCCTAGGCCAGACCCTGGCAGACAATCTAGTCAAAAATTTTCAAGGCCAGAATCTAGGGAGGGCAAAAAATTTTTATAGATTTATGTAAACATCTCCTTGACTATAACAGGATGTTTCTGGTCTGGGGATAACAAACCTTGCACTTGACAGACTCAGGAGCAAACTTGGACTCTAGCCAAATCCTAAAGAGGTAGGAAAGCTCTTGGCTTCCTAGAAAAGAAGTGTGTTATCAATTTGTCTTTCCTTAAAACAGACTTTTAGGCTCCTTCTTAAGTAGGCTTTCAAAAACCTATAGTTCCCACTATGTGTAAGAAAGGCATTTTGGTGGAGGCTGGGCATATGGACATAAAACAATCTTTGTCTTCAGAGCTTACATTCTTTTAGTGAGATGCAACATGTATACAAGTACAAAATAAAGAATACGTAAGGGAGAAGAGCTGTGAGCTTGGGGGAGGGGGATAGTGTTGTGGGAGGGGAATTGGGCATCTGACATAGGTAGCCTCTGAAGTGAGCTTCAAAGGAAACTAGGTATTCTACTAGGGAAAGGTGAGGAGGGAGTGTATTTCAGATAATGGGGAGCCATTTGTGCAAAGGCAGAGTTCAGAGATGGAATTAACATTCTGGGAATAGTTAGCAGGCCAGTTTGACTGGAATGGAAAATGTATGAAGGGAAATAAGTGAAATTGAAACTGGAAAGGGAGGTGAGAGTCAAATGGTGGAAAATCTTGAATGCCAGGCTGAAGATTCTGTATTTGATCCTAGAGGTAACAGGGCTCCATTGAAGAATTTTGAACAGTGAGCTGGTGTGCTCAGAGCTGTGTTTCAGATTATCTGTTTGGCAGATTTGCAGAGGATGGATTGGATAGGGAAGAAACTAGGCAGAGAAACCAATTGGGAAACTGTTACAGTTGTTGAGGTGAAGTGATGAGAACATGAAATGCTGTAGAATAGGGATCATTAACCTCCTTTGGGTCATAGACCCTTTTGGCAGTCTGGTAAAACCTATAGACCCCTTCTCAGAATAACATTTTTAAAAACACAAAATCAACTACACAGCTTTATAAAGGGGAAACCAAGGGTTAGTGAAAATAAAGATGTATTTTTTCCCTTCCAAGTTCATGGACCCCAAGGGGTTCATAGACCATCCCCTTCCCCCCTGCCCAAATCTGGGGTAGATGCTTTTTGAGGAGAAAAAAGGGAGCAGATGGAAGATTTATGAGAATTAGGAGGACTATTCTATATCAAAAGATTTATCTTTGTTTTTGATTTTTTAACATTTTTGAAAATTTTGAGTTCCAATTTTTTTCCTCCCTCCAGTCCATCCCTTTCTCATTGAGAAGGCAAGCAAGACAAAGGATTAGTTTTGATAGTTGTTATCCAGTCCCTTCCTAAGCAAATTCTCAAAAACTCTTTTCCTCCTTCTTCGACTCCAAAGGGAGATACCTTTAAATGACTTCTGCGTTGTATTCCTAGACCTTCTAAAGGATCCAGACTCAAAATGCAGGGGTCACATGCTAATACGCTACAGGGAGGGAGGCTGGGCAGGGGCTGCTCTGTGCAGAGCAGAGACAGGAGCAGCTTGTTCCCGGCCCTGTTTAGGCTGGCTGTAACCCAAGCCTGTCCCTGGGAACTGTGCTAAGTGCTATGCCCACTCAGAGGGTGATGCTGTTACCCAGGCACTCTTCAGGTTCTGAGAACATCTGCCCTGTCCTTGAAGTTATCTTGTAATGTGTGCTTTTCCAACGAGCCCGTGAAGTCAGGAACAAAACACCCTCCAAGTCAATTTTGTTAATTCTCCCTGTTGCCCCCCACCTGAAAACAGCCCAAGTTCACCAAATGCTCTTCTCCCTTCCTTCAGAGTCCCCTTGGAAGTTTATTTCCCGCACATTCCCCACCTCTAGATAGAGAGGGGATGGACACAAGTGCAGAAATAAACATGCAGTTTTGGACATGGCCACTGTATGGATTTGTTTTGCTGGACTTACGCTTACTTGTTACGAGGGCTTTCTTTCTCTTGGGTTTTTAATTGGGGGGGAGGAAAAGGGGAAGGGGAGTTAACAATAAGTGATGCCAAACCAAAAAGAGGGCCATGGAAACATTTTTTTTTTTTAAATGCACTGAAGGAAACAGAAGAAAGTTCAGAAGAAAGCATTGACAAACAAGACGGTTTGAAAGTGATGTGTAGAATTTATTATATACTTAAAAAAAAAACGCAAGCTGTATGAAATGGAGAGTCATGGTTTCATATAGAATTCTCTTTATGTGTTCTGTGTGTATGGGAACGATCTGATTTTTTTGTTCAACTTCATAATAAAAATTTATTTTAAAAATTTGCTTCTTTTAAGAATTAAATTTAGCTCTCTAAGAATAGAACTAGCAATGGGGAGTAGGAGAAAAGGATGTGATCTAATTTGAGTTGGGGGGAGGCATCCTACTTTACAAGTTTCCCTGATATGCTGGGCAACTCAGCTTTCTCCCTTTATAAAGAAAAATCTAATCACTTCCTTTTTCCATTGTTGTGTTGTAGTCATGAGTTGTATCCCACTAAGGGTCTAGGATTACCTCTGAGATCATATTTCTCTTCTTGTATAACAGTATTTTCCTCTTTACCTAACTTTAATCCTAACCTCTGTGCATTGACATATAGACATCTGATGCCAAATATCATTTCTGCCACACTTTTTAGTTATTTTCCCCTGAAAATAACTGGACCTTTTCACTATTATACACCTACCTGTATCAGACCTGTTGCTTTTTTTGGCATGGCAGTTATATCTAGATAGTTTTCTTGACGGTCCTCTAGAGCAAATCAGTAAACCTCAGGCAAATACATTCTTTTTGTTTAGATATATTCTGTTTTCCTTACTAAAACATCATTCTCGCTGTATCTCGCATCATTCTTTGGCACCATCTTTTTGGCCAGCTCATCACTTCTCATGCCCTCCTTCCTTTTCTCAGGTATCTATAATGAAAATAACACTTTTGCCCTTAGGTCCTTTAATTTCCTGCGCAGGACTCTGCAACCTCTAGAGATGGTTTCCAGGTTCTTTTGGATATCATTCATTCCCAATTGTATCAATAGAAATGGGTAGTTATCAGTTTTGACATCAGAAGATTCTCTGTATAACATCTTGTTACAATAACTAGGTCATTTTAAGCCTAGAAAGAAATATAATGATCCCTAAGGTTGCCTTGATTCCCTTTTCTTTGTTTTTAGGGAGTTTAGTTGAAAAGGTCTGAGCTCAGTCACTATCAGTTTGAACTCAGTTAGGAAAAATGCCTAAAATATAAGCAGAAATTGGGCTCTCTGCCTAACCTTACATTCAAGGGTATGTAGGAGTCAGTCCTTACTGGCTTACAAGAGCTAGTTAAAATTTCAGTATGATCATTTCTCCACAAATGCTACAAAACAGGGCTTGATTTTATTGTTTACTGTCTAGGCATAAAATGATGGAGAAAATATTAATAATGCAGATTAAACTTAAATGTATCATGAAAATTTTTTTCCCTAGAGTACTGGTCGTTAAACATTTACCAGCACAGTACTGCTTATAGTCATCTCTATCTCTGGTTAACCTCTAGTTAGGTTGTGGTTGTGGTTGAGGCAAAATTCAGTTTGCTGGAAACATTTAGATAACAAAACAACAGATTATATTATAATGTTTGTGGTTAGATAGAAAGGGAAGTTGAAGAAAGAACCAATCTTTCCTTGGGAGTTTCCCTCAGCCTGGATCTTCCTCTCCAAGATGTCCAGAAATCCACAGAGCCAATGACTCCTCGATATTTCCTTTCTTTGTCACAGCTGCTCAGAATCTCTTATTCTCCCCACATCTTCCATTCTACATCTCCGCGCCCCTATTTCCTTCCCCAATTCTGAGATAGCTTCTTCCACTTACACAAATTGCTTAAGGCCTGAACCAGTTGCTAACAATGTCTGTGATTTAAGGAGGTATACAAGCCCTGTTCACACTTCTGTTGATTTGATTCAATCAAAAAAATGTTTTCGTCTGGTCGAGGCACCAAGGACAAATGGAATAGTCTCAACCCCATCCTTAGATCCTTCATAAATAACCCAAATATGTGCTCCAGGAAGAAATATACCTTCCCATATAAGAATTTCTTCAGTTTTAGGAAAGACTTCATAGTCCGAGAAAATCTAAAGAATAAAGAAATGTTCCAATTTCTCTTCTCCAGTGGGGAGACCGATTTATATTTAGCACATACAAGTTTTTATTTCTCATCCAGAAGGATAGACATAGCACAATCCCTGCCAGAAACCAGAAATGCTTCTGTATTCTTTGTGCTTCCTAAAAATAAAGTTGTTGTATCTCTGGGATTCTCCTTAACCCCTCTGTCATTGTTGGTGGTCAGAGAAAATTGTTTGGTGAGCTGATTTCTCTACTGAGGTCAGTCACCTTAACTCAATCTGTTACTTTGACAAATTACCTTCCCTTACATATCTGGATGAAGATACATTACCCAGGTGGAAGTGACTAGTAATTAGTAGTCACCTGCTAGCGTCCTGATATAAATAGACACTATCTTTGAGATGATCTTGCTTCAGGCTTCCCTGTGTGCTCTGCCTTATCTGTCTTCCCATTTAGTCATGCACAGTTATCTTGTGTGTTGGTGCCACAACAACTTCTATGTGGCTGATTATAGATTGTTATCTTAGAACAAAACTTGTTGAGACCATGCCATACTTGCCAAGTCTTATACTTCTCCCTTTTTGATTCACCATTTATTGTTTCTGGTCCTGGATAGAATTAACAGCTGTTTGTACCCCTTCTGGTCTCCGGACAGAAGTCTTGTCATGTTTTGGTTCTAGGTTTGTCTCCCATTGGCTTTCATTTTCTCTGTTATCATCTTCTATCTATCTTTTGGCCTGCCTTGGTTTTTGACTAACACTGTTGTGATTGAAAACTTGAGAGAGACAAAGTTCCAAGCATAATCGATTTATTAGCAAAGTTAGCAGTTGCTAATAAATCAGGTCTCTGACCTCTCAAGAACCCAAAAATGCCAAAGGGTGACTAACAGAGCTTTCTTGTAGTCAATAAAGAGGAGCTTCACAATTTACAAAACCTTGAGTAACAGGGAATAAGGGCAATTATAATAATGAGCTACTGGGCATGCTATGCATGTAACAACATTAAGCAGTACACTCTCTTATTGGCTGGGACATTATAAAAATTAATGATTGGTTATAATTAATGAAGTTTACACAAGATTGATATTAAACTCATATAGGAATGGGGAACTTTAACTTGCATAGAATAGACAACTTGGGTTCTAACACCCAGAATACAGAACTTAGCCTCCTCGCTCAGCTTTGCAGGAATAGAGAACTTAAAGATTATAAATCTTATTCTAAAAGCCAGATTAATTAAGCCTTATCAAGAATGTTACACTATAGCAAGGTATAGATCATAGAATAAGTCTAGTCTTTATTTAGTTCTTTCAGTTCCTCCCTTATTCCTCCCTTTGATTCTTGGGAGACATCTCTCATGAATCACTTTCTATAAGATATTCAGTGATTCTGATGGGATTTCATCCATATATATATATATATATATATGTATATATGGTCAAGATCAGCATCTTAAGCCAGTTTATTATTCTTGGGGACTAATTTTGAGCAAACTTTGGTACAACAATTAATATAACAGTAAATGCAAAGCCAAAACGTAATTATAAGGCCCAGGATAAGGAAAGCCCATTTGATTATAGTAGTATGCCACCTCCTTGAAACCATGAAAACCAGGAAGAGGGATCCTACCACAAATTACTATTATCTATTGTATGAGTCTCTATTGCACTTCACTGAGTTTCATTCATAATTCTTTGAAGTTCATGGACATTTGTAATAATCTCTCTTGACTTATTAATATAGGAATAAGAAGATTGATTAATAATAGTGCAAGCCTCTGCCTGAATGATTCTGCAAACCATTTCTGCTAAAGAATCAACTTCTACCTGGAGGGAAAGGATGTCATTAGATGTTTCATCAAGGGCTGAGGTTTTTTCTTGGGCTAACTTTTCAATTTCAGTAGAAATGTTCCTAATTGACTTTTTTTTTTTTTTTTTTGGCTAGGCAATGGGGTTAAGTGACTTCAGGGTCACACAGCTAGTAAGAGTCAAGTGTCTTGAGGCCAGATTTGAACTCAGGTCCTCCTGACTCCAGGGCTGGTGCTCTATCCACTGTGCCATCTAGCTGTCCCCCTAATTGACTTCTTGACATAACCCATCCCAAAATTCAGGAATAGAGAAAAATCTCAATTCATGATTAGATTCCTTTACAGAGTTTGGAGGAGAAGAATCTCTTTTTCTATGTTCATGCCACCAAGCTCCTAGATTTCCAGTAGGTTTCTGTCCTTCTCAACCTATGGAATGATTATAAATGGAGACTGGTGGGGCCAAATAGGCTATCCTGCATGTTCCATACCATCCTGAGGGGAGAGAACAGAAAGCTGCTCCAATATAAATTAAAAACTGACCTGGGGTAACTAATCCCCATGGCAGCTCTGGAACCTCTTTAACTTCATTTTCAAAAGCCACTTTATTATTATAAGTAAGGGTTGCAAAAGGGAGGTTTCTGAGCTGAGTATCGTCTTTGCTCTTAAAAAGGCAAGTTTTAGCACTAATGAATGATTCTACTCTGTTAATATCAGGAGGTAGGAAAGTAAGTTTACAATATACTGTTTTGCCCAGATCTAAAGTTAATTGTCTGACTCTTACTCCTCGTTGCCTGATTCTAACTCCTATTAAAATATAGAGGGAAGATTGGAAAAGGCTGTGTAAGTAAGAGTAAGTGAATCCTGTCCTTGTTAAATACAATAGGCTGTGTGCCTTTAGATGTTTTCTTAAAAGTTTCTGAAATTTGAGGAAACTTAAAAGGTTTAATTGTTTTGGACACTGGTCAGTGCCAAGCAGATAGGTTCCATTTGTTACTGCTAACTTTACAATTAGCAAAGACAAAAGGTGCGAATGGTCCTATAAAGAATGATGACTTAAGGGCGGCTAGGTGGTACAGTAGATAGAGCATGGGCCCTGAAGTCAGGAGGACCTGAGTTCAACTCCAGCCTTGGACCAAACCCTTGACACTTACTAGCTGTGTGACCCTGGGCAAGTCACTTAACCCCAATTGCCTAAAAAAAAAAATTAAATAAAAAGAATGATGACTTATTACCACCTTCTTTTATCCTTGGGTCAGGACTGGTTTGATGGATATGATGACAAATCCAACAACCATGGGATCTGATAGCTCTGGAGTAATTTAGACTATGTCCTACTTAACTATGACTGCCAATAATGGCATCATTCTTTACCCAATTCTCATGAGATGAATAAATTGGGGAGGAGATACCCCATTGGTAGCAATGTTAGGATCACAACTAACAACAGAGAGGAAATCTAACTAGTAATATAGCAAACGAATAAAAGTAAAATGGCAACTATTAGGATGAAAGGCAACAACTTTTTCAATTCTTGCCAGGCTTTCCCAGAGTGAAGATGACTTTCTACCCCTGAAGTTACTGGGGTCATGGAAGTTACAGGGGTTACAATTATAGATTTTGATGGGGAGGTTATAGGAATGTTAGTTGTGGAATTTCTTAATTTTTTTTCCAAAAATTTTCCCAAGATAATATTCCCAGAGTGGCCTTGTTAGGCTTAAGTTTAGGGGGAGTTTGCCACCAGGCCATTTTTGCTCCATCACTAGACGCTGATCTTGTTTTTCATAGGATAGAAACAGCAGCCATAGGAGGAGTTGGTACAGGTTTCCATGAGTCATAAGCACCAGTTTGAACTGTGTGGAAGCTAAGGTCCTTGCTACAATAATATAGGGAATGTCTTGGCTGAAAACCTGGAGAAACAGCAGGTAGTAATATCAGAATTGAAAAAAGAATATGAGAAAGGGCCAGTTGGAGTCCTGCTCCTGTTCTACCTATCCTACATATTATAATGCTAAAAATTATAAGGTGTAATACAAATGTTAAAGAAAAAGTTATCCATTCCCCTATGGGTGTCTGATTTCTCCCTTCTTTGTCAGAAGAATTAATTGAGGAAGGGAGGCTACTATGTAGAAACATAATTATTTTCTATCAGTGAAAGGGTATAGGCTCAAAAGGCAGGATTCATGTGTGAAAAGAGTATCTCAGAGTCCTTTTCTCCAATATTGATTGCGGTTGGGGTAATCAGCAACATTTGGAACCAGCTTTCCCAGGCAGGTTGAGTGTTGCCGTTTCGCCAGAAATTTTCGGTGTAGATTCTGTCTCCGGATGAAAATTGTGTAATGAAAAGTCCAAAGGCCCAGTCTGTGTTGCTTGTCCTGTGTCGTGAAGTTCTTTCAGTCTGTTCTGCAGCTCCTGTATATAAGAGGCAACAGAAGTAGCTCCTCCCAATAAAGATGTATCTACTGGGAAGATAGGTTTTTCTCTTAGGGGAGGATGACCAAATAGCATTTCATAGGGAGAGAGATGTAATTCTCCCCTTGGTCAGCTTCGCAGATGAAATCAAGCAAGGGAAAGAACATCTGACCATTTTAGATCGGTTTCAGATCAGTTTGCCAATAAGAGTCTTAAGTTCTTTGGTCATGTGCTCAACTTGGCCTGAATTCTAAGGATGGTAGGGGGTATGAAACTTTGGTTCTATTCCCAAACAGGAATAGATTTGCAAAAGTACTGGATCAGTGAAATGAGATACCCTGAGTCTATACAGACAGGTGAACCAAATCAGGGCACAATTTCTTTAAGAAGGACTTTAGCAACAAAGGCAGCTGTGGCTTTGGAGCCAGGAAATGCCTCAATTCACTGGGTAAGTTGATCAACAATAACAAGGCAAATTTTATAGTGGCTAGCTTTGGGCATATATATAACTTCAATCTGCAAATGTTCAAATGGAATGTGTGCCAAAGGGGTACCACTTAGAAGGTCATAGCTCAGAACGCATGTTAGTTTAAATGCTTGGCAAGTGGAACGAGCAGGACAAATGCAAGCTGCAACAGTGGTGATGCTTGGGGCAACCCAAGCCTGCACTTACTGTATCAACTATTCCCTGAGTGCCAAAATGTCCCCCCTTCTGAACAGAAAGACATACTTGGTGATAGAAAGAGGTGGTGCAGTTTGCCTTCCACAGTCGGCCAGACCCCATTTACCTGCTTAGCCTTAAACTATTGTTTCCATTTTTCAACTTTGGAGTTGTTGTGGAAGTGGGGCTGTTTGTTTGTAAGACAAGATGAGTTCCATTGGTATTCCAGCAATGACTTTGCTGGCAGAGGTCAGAAAGCCTCTTTCCAGCCACAGTATCCTAACCAGACACCACATCCATGTCTGTGAGTCAGTATAGATGGTGGCACTTTTACTGTTGGCAAGGTGACATGCTTGGGTCAGGGCCACAAGCTTCACAGCTTGGGCACTGAGGCTAGAGGGCAGAGAGGCTATCCATAGCAGTGTTGTGGTCCTAGACCATGGCAGCACCAACATAACGTAAACCATTTCTCATTAAAGAGAACCCATTGGTATACAAAACATAATTGGGATTCTCCAAAGAAGATATGCACTACAGAGGAATAGTCATGTAGGGGCTCCCTAGAGATTGGTAAATTGGGAAGCAATGTAGCAGGGTTGAGGATGGCACGCCACTTAAGAGTAATATTCTCTTTCCCTAGCAAAGTCACTTCATGCCTAGGAAGTCTCTGATCAGAAAAAGCTTGAGTTCTGTGTCAAAGTAAGAGAGCTGCAACTTCATGGGGACATTGTACCATCAGAGGGGTATCCAAAAGCAAATCACAAGCCTTTTCCACTAGGCAGGGTGGTGCTTCAGCAGCTACAGCATGAAGTTGTGCAGAATAACAAGCTATTGGGCAAAGGGAGGGTCCAAACATATGAGTCAGGACACCAGAGGCTACCAGCTTATGTTCATGAACAAAAGTAGAAAAAGGTTTAATGTAATCTGGGAGTCTCAAGGCTGGAGTCGATGACAGGGCTTTCTTGAGTTCAGCCAGGGTAGTGCGGTGTTGAGACCCAAGTTGTAAAGGTTCTATAACAGAGGCTTTGGTCAAAGAAGTTAAAAGGTTTATTCATCTCACCAAAAGATGGAATCCACTGTTGGCAGTATCTGGCTGCTCCCAGAAAAGTTAGCAGGTATGTCTTGGTCTTAAGAATACATAGTTGTTGAAGAATCTGGACATGTTTTAGGGAAACAGAGCAGCTACCGGCAGACAAGATGAAACTAAGATACTTTGCCTGAGGGACAGACCACTGCACCTTTGATTTCAAGACTTTGTGGCCTCTCTGGTGAAACTGGGGAAGATGATGGCTGTCTTCCTGGCAGTTCTCAACCCTGGGTGCCGTTAATAAGAGATCATCAAAGGACTGCATCAGAGCTGAGACCTTGAAAGTAAAAGAAACTAAGTCCTGCTGTAAGATTTGAGAGAACAGGGTGAGGCTCTCTACAAACCCTTGAAGCAGGTGAGAACAGTCCATTGGGTATTCTCCCAGGTAAAGGCAAACAGGTTCTGTTTATCTGGGTGAATTGGAAGGCTAAAAAAGTTGAGCAAAGATCTATCACAGTAAAACAGGTAGCCTCACAGGGAATGGAAGAGACAATAGCAGCTAGGTTGGATGTCTAGGTACAGCATAAGCATTAATGGTGCATAAGTCTTGCACAAATCAATAAATAGGCTTAATATCACGGCCTGACTTAGGCTTTTTAACCAGCGGAATAGGAATATTACAAGGTAATTTGCATGGAATAATAATACCTTGGTCTCTCAAAGAATAATAGATGAGATGCCCTCAGTGGCTTCCCTTGACAAGGTAAATTGGGGAACAGAGGGTAGAGATCCTCTTTTGGTCTTTTTTTTTTTTTTTACATTCTTATTAAGCATATTTTCAGATTAGTGATGTTGTAAGTAAAAATTAGAACCAATAGGAGGAACCACCAGAAAGAGGAAACAAAACTCAACAGAAGAGAAAAAAAAATAGCAAACAGGATGTTTCAATCTGCATTCATATTCCATAGTTCTTTCTTTGAATGTGGCCTTTGGTCTTAATAGTAACAGGGATAGCTGATTTTAATAATCCCACATCTGAAGACAATGTGGCCTATACAGAGTCCGGGATGTTAGGTGAAAAAGCAAATTCTCTTGGGCATTATGACCCACAGCAGGGAACAAGGAAAGAAATTCCTCTTCAGAGGGCCCTTGAAAATCTAGAAAGTCTTCTTTGGAGTTCTCTGAAAAAATCTGTCACAACAGGGAATAAGGAAAAGGAGTCTTCCAGGAGATGTTAAGACAGAGAACCATTAGGGAAGCATGAGATAGTGGCTCTCAATTTACATAACAGATCACTACATAAGATATTAACTGGAGATTGAGGCATAAAAAGGAAAGAATGTTTTGCTGAGAGAGGGCCTGTGGTGACTATTTGAGAAGACCAATTTGAAGAGAGGCTGGGACTCTCTGAAAACTCCAGCAACACCTTGGGACCCAATAGAAGTGCACTCAGGGTCCAGTATTTCAGTTAAGACCAAACTAGAAGCTCCAGTGTCTAATAAGCGAACATAAAATATATTACCAACTTTAATAGTAACGTGTTATTTAATCAGTTCAGGGAGAGGCAAAGACTGGAATGAATTACAAGGATATCAGGATGAGGGAAAACAAACTCCTAATCTATGGTCCCTGCCCCTCATCTGCACGTTCATGCTGCAGTTTACCCTGCACCCTCCCAAGGCTCCCTTTATTTCCATTTCTGTTCTTTAAGTCCCAACCTTTTCTGTTTTCAGTTTACTGCAGGATGGCCTTTTTTGTGACAATAAAAACATTTTCAAGTCTCCTGATTTCCTTGTAGAGGTAGGAAGAGAGCTGAAACTGGGCAAAAGCCAAAATCATCTGGGCTTTCATTTTGGGTTTTACTTTCTCTTTGCCTTTTTCTTCATAAATATATTGAGCGATGCTTTTTAGCTTATTGATGTTTTTTTCATGCCAATACACGCAACTCTTATGGAAGTAGTTCCATATTTCAGGAATTGATTGGCTAACAAAATTAAGGCTGAATTAAGGATTCTCACAGCCTGGGGATTGATTGGATCCAACTCTGCATATAGCTTGGCACCTTTACACAACTTGTCAGAAAAATGGTACAGAGTTTAATTCTCTTCTTGAATGATCCCTTGAAATTTATTCCAGTTTTCAGAGCAGATAGCACAAACCTCCATATCCTCAAATTAAGGAGTCCCTAGCCTGTAGTAGCATGGTGTAATCAGTTGGGTTGTTAGGGTTCCAGTGCAGATTGTGTGAAGGCCAGTTAGGAAGACCCCCCAGACTAGCAAGAATGATGCCTACCAGGGCTTGCTGCCTCTATAATGGCAGCTCTCCTGGGGAGAGTAGGGTCTTTGTTAAATCAGTAACATCTCCCCAGGTGAGATTATATCCCCTAAATATAGCCTATAACTGGGAAATAATGTCTCCAGGATCCTCATCAAATTGTGAAGTATTCCTCCTCCAGATGGGGAGGTCAGGGACTGAATTATGTCTAACAGGAACCAGAGCTCCTATAGTCATGTCATGGGTTAGCCTTTCCTGGAAAGGGAAAATGCCAATAGACCATCCTTCAGTTTCAAAAGAGATGAAATCTCCCATCATTTTAGGACGGGAGAGTATGTTGGAGGAGTAATAGGAAAAAGGAGGAGCTGAAGAGGGAGAAATGGGAGCAGGATAGAGAGAAGCAGATCCCTTATAGGGTAGTGGGCATTATCCGTTAGAGAGATACACCCAGCAAGCCCAATATTTCATTTGATGTGGAGAAGGTTTTTCAGTAGCGAGTCTTAATTTTTCAGTTTACCATAATCAAAATTGCCACACTGGGGCCAGAATAATTTATCAGCTGAATCTTGCAGTTTTAGACTAAATCTCACATAATTTAATGGCATGTTTTCTCATCATTCCCAATTGAACTAAAAACTTGCCTCAGTCCCATGCTTTTAGAAATTTTTCCTTAGGGGTTCTTTTTGGAATGCTGTTATTGGATTCTATCCTTTCTAAAAAAAACTCTAAAACTCTTATTTCCAATTTGTCCCAGGAAGTCCCTATGCAAGAGGTCACAGGGTTCAGGTGCATACCCTCGGCACTTATTTTCCACTAAGGCTCAAGCTAGCTGTCCAAGTGAGTGCAGCTGCCTTTAGGGAACCTAGTCATAGACCTAGTCCTTGGCCTATAAATCTAAGTTAAACCCAGGAAGTCCTAATAGGGGGTCCCTCCTGGCAGTCCACTGCATTTCAACTAATATCCCTTGTTTTCAAGACTGCTGTCACAGCACCATTTTCAAGACAGTCTTGGGGCACTTGCTATTACTCATAGTGCCAGGATGGCTGGCCAGTTTATATCTAAACCCAGGAAAAAGTCAGTTCACTCTATCAAGATACAAAAACACAGTCAGACACACAGAAACACTTACTAACAAAGTCTTCCTCTTTAACCCCCACTAAAGATTAGTGAGAGTTAAGTCTTTGCTAGCTGGGAGAGTTGCACTGAAGTTCTTCCTTTCCATACTCTCTGCCAAAGTGCACACTTAGAACAAGACAAACACAAGAGAAAAACTTTAGGTCTTTTCAAATTCCCTCAAACAATTTACTTCTCCTAAAACTCTATGTGATTGAGGAATCCCCTAAAACTCTACCTGGTTAAGGGGTCCCCTACAACACTATCTGGTTGAGGGGTCTTACCTTGGCTTGGAAGGTCATGAAACCTGAGGGGGAGTCCTCCTCTGAGGACTCTCAGACTTTCTCCTTGGGGAAATTTCTTAGTGAAAAATCTACCAGAGCCCTCTAGGAAGTTTGCCTGAAGGGTTGTCTTGAGGATAAAGTCCCTCATTCAGGTCCTGTCTGGGTCACCAGCTGTTGTGATTGAAACTTTGAGAGAGACAAAGTTCCAAGCATAATCAATTTATTAGCAAAGTTAGCAGTTGCCAATAAATCATGTCTATGACCTCTCAAGAACCCAAAATGCCAAAGGGTGACCAACAGAGCTTTCTTGTAGTCAGTAAAGAGGAGCATCACAATTTCCAAATCTTGAGTAACAAGGAATAAGGGCAATTTGTAATAATGAGCTACTGGGCATGGCGTGCATGTGACAACATTAAGCAGTAAGTGTACTGTTAGTGTACTGTCATTGGCTGGGGCATTGTAAAAGTTAATGATTAATTATAATTAATGAAGTTTACACAAGATTGATATAAAATTCATGTAGGAAGAGGGAACTTTAACTCACATAGAATAGACAACTTGGGCTCTAACACCCAGAATATAGAACTTAGCCTCCTTGCCCAGCTTTGCAGGAATAGAGAACTTAAAGATTATAAATCTTATTCTAAAAGCCAGTTTAATCAAGCCTTATCAAGAATGTTACAGTACTGCAAGGTGCAGATCACAGAATAGAGTCTGATCTTGATTTAGTTCTTTCAACACATGGGAAAGAAGAATGATTTTCTGTCTAGGCACCAAGTTCATTTCCTTTTTGGCTATCTTGCCTTGGTACTACTTTGCTATAATTTTCTCTGGTTTCTGGTCTGAAATAAGTTGTGTGTTCTCCCTGGATACACTGGTTCTTCTATGCAGATTGATCTGTCTTAAACATTCTCTTTAGTTAGATTGTTAAGGTTAGTTCATCCTCTTTAGATAAAGTCAGACTTTCTCACTCATCACTGTAATCTAGCATCCAGGCCTACTTTTTCTTCTTGTCTCTCTGTCTTTCTCTCTATGTATCCATCAAAGCATCTAATATTTCCCCATCCAAAATAAAACCATCATAACAAATATATATAGTCCAGAAAAAAAATCCTACATTGCCCATGTCCAAAAATATATGTCTCATTCTGCACGGAAGGAAGTGGGTGGCATGTTTCATTTTCAGTCCTCTGGACTCATGGTTTATCATTAGAGTTCTAAAGACTTTCAAAGTTGTTTTTCTCTATAATGTTATCATACAAATTGTTCTCCTAATTCTGCTCACTTCACTCTGTGTCATTTTATAGAGGTCTTCCCAGTTTCCTCTGAAACTGTTTATTTCATCATTGCTTATGACATAATAAACATTTAATTAGATTTATATACCATAATTTTCTTAGATATTCCCCAGTAGGAAGGCACCCCTTTGGTTTTCAGTTTTGGGCTACTGTGAAAAGAGCTTCTACAAATGCTTTTGTACATATAATTAATTTTTCTCTTTCTTTGATCTCTTGGAGTATAGCAGGCCTAGTTTTTCTACCACCTGTATGTTTGATATGACTGCCATTTTGTTCCTCCTATCTCCTTGCCCCTCCCTTCTCCTTGCTATGTAATTTACCTTTGTACAAATCTCCTCTGCCCCACCCCCCAACCATATGCTTTCATTGCTGCCTGTGAGAGAGAAAACTATTTTTCCTGTTCTAAAATTGGTGGGCTCTTTTGATACTGCTTTCTTAGTATCTTTTCTTTTTAGCTGACCTTGGGTTTTCTTCTCAAGTACTAGTCTCCCAGATGACACTCACTGAGATTTAGAGAGTTCACCCTGTCTCATTAATTCTTACTTAGGTTGCAAATATCAAAATTAATAAGCAGATTTACCTTTGAATCCTGAAAGCATTTGCTAAGGACTTGGGGTGGTGGTGGTAAATTGCTCATTTGTTGGATAACAATCAGTATTACAATGATGGACTTATATAGTAGAACAAGTATTCTGCCCATATAGTGTGAGGAAGTTCTAAGTAGTAAAACAATCAGCTGTAGTAATGAGAATACTGCCCATGTGGTATTAGAAGGATACTATTGAAGTTGCTTTACAAGATGAGTTTCTCATCTGATTAACCAACTAACTAATACTTATTAAGTTCCTCCTATGTGTCAAGCATCATTTTAAGCACTGGAGATGCAAATATATAATTAATGAGATTATCTTGACTTGCAAAGAGCTTACATTCTAACAGAGGAGTCAACTAGTATATATAGTAATATACAAAATAAATATAAAGAGAATAAATAACAATAAAAACAATGTATTTAAATATAAGTAATTTGAGAGGTAGGGCCAGTGGTTGAGGATAGGGGTTTCTTTGACATGTCAATGAGGAGGCAGCTTATTCTAGGCATGAGAGACAGTCAGTAAGAACATGAGGAGAAAGTAGGTGGGACACGATGTGCAGAACAGAGAGAAGGTCAGTTTCCTTGGACTGTGTAGAGTGTGGGAAGGAGAGTAATATACAATGAAATTGTGATAGGTTTGGGCAACGTTGTGAAGAACTTTAAACATCAAGCAGAATAGTTTATATTTTATCCTAGAGGCAATAGAGAACTCCTGGAATTAATTGTGTAGCAGAGTGACATGGTCAGAGCTGTGTTTAAGGAATATCACTTTGGTACAGAAGATGGATTGGAATGTTGAGACTTAAGGCAGGGATTCCAACTAGGAACCTATTGCAGTAGTCCTGGAAAGAGATGATGAGGGCTAGAATGAAGGTGGTAGTTACATGAGTAGAGAGAATGAGTCAGGTTCAAAAGTTGGTCAGAAGGCAGAAATATCAAGATTTGACAGCTGATTGGGGTGATGAAGAGAGAGAACTCAAGGATAACACTGAAATTAGGAATCTGGGAACTTGGAATAATATTGGTGCATTTCACAGAAAAAGGGAAGTCTGAAAAAAGGATTGGTTTGTAGGGAAGATAATGAGTTTTGGACTTATTTAGTTTTAAATGTCTCTAGAACATGCAGTTTGAAATGTCCAATAGGGCAGTTGGTGATTTGAGACCAAAACTCAAGGGTCATACTTGGACTGCTTATATAGATCTGTGAATCTTCTGTATAGAGATTATAATCAAACCCTCAGTAGCTTATGAGATAACCAAGAGGGCCCCTGGATGGAAGCTGTGGTCAGGAGGCATGATATGGATAATAAGCCAGCAAAGTAAACTGAGAAGGATTGGGCAGACAGGTAGAAGGAAAACCAGGAGAGAAGATTGTCATGAAAACCCAGAGAAAAGATAGTATATAGGAAGATGGTCAAAAAGAGAACATAGAAGAGGGTGGTCAACAGTGTCAAATGTAGAAGAGAGGTCAAGAAGAATGAAGCCTGAGAAAAGATCATTGCATTTGTGAATTAAAAGAAATCATTGGGAACTTTGGAAAGAAGAATTGCAATTAAAAGGTGAGATCAGAAACCAGATTATAAAGAGCTGAGGATTGAGAGAGAAGTGGAGGCAAAGATAGCAGACGGTATTTTCTAGGAGTCTATCTGAGAAAGGGAAGAGGGATATAGGACAAAATATTGAGAAGATGGTAAGTTCTCCCAATGGTACTCACCTGAAAATTCATGAACCGTTGTCCTGAACTCCAGTTAGTTAACTCTAGTTAGCTTTTGATCGATTAAGATTCAAGGCCCAGCAACTCACAGTGACTTCTGGCTTACCAGCTCCTCTGGGCTGTCATGGGCCCAAGTTTTTATAGTTTTCCTGGAGGCATTGACAACACTGAGTTGGTCTTTTCAAATAATGTGCTTTGTCCTATTTGTTGACATAGCTCACGCTGAGTTTGTAGAATATCCCTTTTAGAACAATGGCCAGTCAGCCAGCTCAGTGACTGGTGACAGGCTTTGCTCCAACAAACCCCCCCAGAAAGAGCTTTCTACACTGGTTGTCTGCACATGCTCACTTTCTTACTTTTCAGCTCTTTAAAATCTGGCTTCCTACCTCATTACTCAACTGCAGCACTTCTCTCCAAAGTCACCAATGACCTCTGAATTTCAGAATCTCCCAGTCTTTTTTCAGGCCTCATCCTTCCTGACTTCTCTGCTACACGGATGCCACTGATGACGCTCTCTTCTGGATGCCCTCTCCTCTCTGGGTTTTATGGGTGTGCCCCTGGCCTAATTCAAAGTGTGAATGTTGCATTCTATGTCAGCAGTGCTTGTTTGGGATAAGTGCTTAACAGGCTACAAATACAGTTTTATTCCCCTAATAAAAATGAGTATTCTGTCTTCCTGACTATATCCAGATCCTTGGATGTAAATTGATGATTTCTTCAGTCACCTTATTACATTTGAAATAATACTATCACTTAATACAAATAATTCCCACCAAAGGAAAAGGGAAGGGAAATGGTGGTGGTGTGGGTGAGTGGTCTTTCACAATAGGATGTTAAAGCCCTGGGATGTTCATCTCAGCTCTATTGCAATGAAGAACTCAAAATTCAAGAATTAATACAAGACTGCAAGGGTAAGTGGGGACAGATTTGATAACCTCAGTTCAAAACTACAATTTTTTGAGTTAAAAGGCAAAAAAGGAACTTCTACTGTACCCCTAAACAGTGTTTGGAAAGTCAGAGGCTCTGTGTGCCCCTTCCCCAGCACAGGAGAAATTGAAGGAAGGAAGGAAGGAAACAAGCATTTATTAAGTGCCTACTATGTGTCAGGTGCTTTACAAATATTATCTCATTTGATCCTCACAATAACCCTGGGAGGTAGGTGCTATTTGGCATTCCATTCTACAGTTGAGTAAACTGAGACAGACAGAGGTTGTGTGACTTGCCCAAGGTCACACAGCTAGTAAATGTCTGAGGCCAGACTGGAACTTGGTCTTCCCAACTCCAAGCTCATATTGGTTCACTTCATTTTTGAGACTGGTACATGTTTGTCCGAGGGCTTGGATCAGTATTGGTCTACAGCTCCCCCAGAGGGCCTTTTCTCATCAGCAGCCTTCCTAAAATGGGCCTATCTTAGACTTATCTTTAATCTTTAAAAGTACCAGGTAAATCAAGTCAAGTCTGGGTCCTTATGAAGGTTTAGGTAACAGCTCTGTGAGGAGGGAGGGTGTCCAACACTAAATTAGATCCCAGAGATTAAGAATAGCAGCCCAGACTGCTGGAGGGGCTCAGAACCAACCATGTATTTTGATATCCTATAACCATCTGGACTCCTGGAACTCTTACCAACCAGAAAAGAAGGAAACCCTAACTCCAACCAGAACTGAACCAAACCAATATGGCATATGTAGCATGGGCTATCGCTGGGGCATTTTTATGAATTCTAGTAACGCCTCCCTTCTAGCCTGGTCAACCCCTCCTTATGTTACTGCACTTTATTCCTGAGAGAAGGGGAAACAGCTATCTAAGTGAAGAAAACTGAAAACAAGAGGAGGAGGAGGAGGAGGCATGGGGAAAGAAATAAAGCCTCCTGCAGAAAGAGAGAGGAATTGACTGACGTTGAGGGTGGAGAAAAAAGAAAAACAGCAGTGGTGGAAGGCAGAAGGAGATGGGGGTAGTGAAAGTGGGTAGGAGAAACAGAAGGATAGAGCTCTGTTTGTGAATTTATTAACCTGAATCCCTTGTTAACATTTTATAGTGACCATCAAATATGTATAAGTAAGCAAGGATGCATAGGGTTTAAATTAATAATAAAGCCCAGTGTTTCAAGAGTCCCCATCCCTGGGGAAGAAGTGTGGGCTGTCTTTATAGGTTTCTTTTTCCTTTCTACTGTGACCCTGGGGCTCAGGAATTAGTAGAGTTTAAGAGCTAGGCTGTTTTGCTCTGGGTTTCAAATACTGACAAAAAAATCATGAACAAGAGCCAAAACCAGAGATGTTAAAGTGCTAGCATTTCTCTTTTGGTACAAACTTCTCTTTGTCCTATTTGCTTAGCTTGGGACAAAAAGGTTCCTCCGTAATTAAGGTTGGCACTTGAACCTGGGTCTTCCTGATTCCAGGATTGTCTGCCTCTCTACTATTCCACACTGTATTTCAAAGGTCATAATTTTTTTAAAAGAGCACTTTTTAACTAATATTTTATTTTTTTAACTTTTAAAAAAAGTTTTGAGTTCCAAATTCTATCTCTCTTCTCTCCCCTCCCTTAAATGGTACTCAATCCATATAGGTTATACATGTGCAATCATGTAAAACATTTCCATATTAGTCATAAAAAAGAGCATTAAAAAACAGTCCTTCTAGTTCTGCCTATGAGTCATCTTATATCCTGGATTTAAATGACTTGGGACTCACAAACTTGGCTATTCCTCATCTGTTCTATCAGAGAGTATTGGTGAAATAGTGCCAAGGGCAGGAAGGTGGTTGGTACCTTGCCCAGGGCTTAACCAAGTACCCTGAGTGCTCCTAAGTCAAGATAGGCACATGAATGAGAACTTCCTAGCTAGCTAAAGAATCATTAGGGCTGAAATGCAGATATATCCTTTCCTCATGTCCTACCTTCCAACTTGTATGAAGAATCAAAGGACCATAGGATTAGAATAAGAAGGGACCTTAAAGGATGTGAGTCCAACCCCCTAATTTTCCAGATAAGGAAACTAAGGCCCAGACACGTTAAAGGACTTGTCCTAAGTCATACAGATGGTAAGCAGCAGAGCTAGGATTAAAACTCGGGTCTTTTTTAAGAGTCTACCAGCCAAAACAAACCCAGAAACTATATGAACACAATTACAAAACACTTTTCACGAAAATAAAGTCAGATCTAAATAACTGGAAAAACATCAGTTGCTCATGGGTAGGCCAAGCTAATATAATAAAAATGACAATTCTACCTAAATTAATTTACTTATTCAGTGCCATACTAATTAAACTACCAAAAAAATGTTATAGAGCTAGAAAAAATAACAAGATTCATCTGGAAGAACAAAAGGTCCAGAATATCAAGGGAACTAATGAAAAGAAATACTAGGGAAGGTAGCCTAGCCATATCAGATCTTACATTGTATTAAAAAGCAGCAATCATCAAACCTACTTGGTACTGGCTAAGAAATAGAGTGGTGGATCAGTGGAATAGGTTAGGTACACAAGACACAGTAGTCAATGATTATAGTAATCTACTGTTTGATAAAACCAAAGACCCCAGCTTCTGGGATAAGAACTCAGTATTTGGCAAAAACTTCTGGGAAAACTGGAAAATAGGATGACAGAAACCAGGCACAAACCAAAATCTTATACCATAAACCAAAACAAAGTCAAAATGGGTACAAGATTTAGATATAAAGGCTGATACTATAAGCAAACTGGGAGAACAAGGAATAGTTTACCTAACAGATTTATGGAGAACAGAAGAATTTATGACCAAACAAGAGATAGAGAGCATTATGAAATGCAAAATGGATAATTTTGATTACATTAAATTGAAAAGTTTTTGCACAAACAAAGCCAATGCAACTAAGATTAGGAGGGAAGCAGAAAACTGGGAAACAATTTTTACAACCAGTGTCTCTGATAAGGGCCTCATTTCTAAAATATATAGAGAACTGAGTCAAATTCATAAGAACACAAGCCTATTCCCCAGTTGATAAATGGTCAAAGAATATGAACAGGTAGTTTTCAGATGAAAAAATTAAAGCTATCTATAATCATATGAAAAAATGCTCTAAGTCAGTATTGATTAGAGAAATGAAAATCAAAGTAACTCTGAGGTACCATTATACCTATCAGATTGGCTAACATGACAAAACAAGAAAATGAGAAATGTTAGAGAAGATGTGGGAAAATTGGAACACTAATGCATTGCTGGTGGAGTTGAGAGCAATTTGGAACTACACCCAAAGGGCTATAAAACTATGTATACCTTTTGATTCAGTAATACCACTTCTAGGTCTATATCCCAAAGAGATCAGAAAAATGGGAAAAGGACCCACATGTACAAAAATATTTATAGCAGCTCCTTTTGTGGTGGCAAAGAGTTGAAAATTGAGGGAATGCCCATCAATTGGGTAGTGGCTGAACCAATTGTGGTAAATGAATGTAATGGAATACTACTGTTCCATAAGAAATGATGAGCAAGCCGACTTCAGAAAAACCTGGAAAGATTTGTATGGACTGATGCTGAGTGAAGTGAGCAGAACCAGGAGAACATTGTACACAGCAACAGTCACGTTGTGTGATGACTAACTCTGATAGACTTAGCTCTTCTCAGCAATGCAAGGATCTAAGACACCTCCAAAAGTCTCATGATGAAAAATGCTTTCCACATCCAAAGAAAGAACTGTGGAGTCTTGAATGCAGATCAAAACATACTATTTGTTCTTTTTTTTTCTTCTGTTTTGTTTTGTTTCTTCTTTCTTGTGGTTCCTCCTATTGGCTGTGATTCTTCTTTACAACATGACTAATGTGAAAATATGTTTAATAGGAATGTATAAGTAGAGCCTACATTAGATTGCATGCCATCTTAGGGAGGGAGGAGGGGAGGGAGGGGGAGAAAATTGAAAACTTAAAAGCTTATGGAAGTGAATGTTGAAAACTAAAATAAATAAATTAATTAAAAAAAAAAAGAACTTGGTCTTTTGCCTACAAATCCAGCCCTCTTTCCATGATGTTATTCAGTTGTGCCCAACTCTTCATGACCCTATTTGGGGTTCTCATGGCAGAGATACTGGAGTGGTTTACCATTTCCTTCTCCAGCTCATTTACAGATGAGGAAACTGAAGCAAACAGGGTTAAGTGACTTGTCCAGGATCACACAGTTAGTAAAGTGTTGGAGACTGGATTTGAACTCAGGAAGATGAGTTTTCCTGATTCCAGGCTGGGCACTCCATCTACTTCAGCACCTAGATGCATTATGTTATCCTGCCTCAGGAAAAAAAAAAAGTGAGGGGTGGGAGTGGGGTTAGGACTGGGGAGGGACAAGGGAAAACATCAGGAAAACTTCTCTTCTAACCCCAGCAAAGAAGGCTTCTTTTCCTCTCAGTAAGTGAATATTCTTTCAAGGAATATATAAGGCCCTGAGCCTCTTTGCAGCTCTCTATGACATTCCTTCATGCAGCCTATGCTCCACCTAAATTGGACTATATATCATTCCAAATACTATCTCACTTGCTCACCTCCAACTTTTATCTGTTCTCTCTCTCTCTCTCTCTCTCTCTCTCTCTCTCTCTCTCTCTCTCTCTCTCTCTCTCTCTCTCCAGGGATTCTTCCTCCCCTGGCAATTTCACCTGATGAAGTTGAAGTCCAGCCTCAGCTTACATGCCTTCTTTGATTCCTTCTCCTCTTTGCCTGCTTTCATCAAATTTTTTTCCTGTGAAGTCTCAGGGCATTTTGTTCATCCCCCTCATGAATTTTGTATGGTCTTTATCTGTGTGATTTTCTTGCCTTATAAGATTGCAAATTTTGTGAGGGCAAGGACCATGTATTAATTATGTTTGTATCCTACTCAGAGAGGTACCTGGGGTGTTCAGGGGGGACCAGCATCTCTTGTGTGAGGGTTTGCTGAGCCTATTTCAGGGCTGCTCATCCACATTTTGTGTCCATCTGATTCACTCAACTCTCACCTGTGGCTCCAAGAAGCTGTAGCATGGGCAGCAGCCACACCCTAGTAAAACCATCTTGGCAGACAGGCTAAACCAGGTTGAGGGTAACTGACAGGCCTCAAACCCGTTGGTGAGTTAAGGGGATGTCTACCCCAAGCACATGAAGACTTTCCCCGGTAGAATGGGTGGATGAGAACAATTTATTCCAACAGTAGCTGTAAAGGTTAGCACTATGTAAAGTAAGCACTATGGCATGCCTAGAGCTTGGTCAGAAATTGAAGGCGCCAAGGTCATCTGCTGCATCTTGGGACATCACCAGTTGCCCTGACTTTTGTCTTACCACTGGACTTTGATGAGACAGTAAGGCTGATTACTTTGTATAACTCTGCCTCAGGCAGACTTGTGCAAAGTCATCAGCTTCACTTAAATCCAACTCACATACAAGTTAAGATATCACCCTGTAATGTCATTGGGCCTCTTCAAAAATGAAGGACAAACAACATCATGTCCAGCATCAGTGGAGGTAGGTGGTGTAGTGGATAGAACACTGGACTTGGAGTCAGCAAGACCTGAGTTTGAATCCTTACTAGCTATGTGACTCTGGACTAGTCACTTAATTTCTGTCTGCCCCAGTTTCCTCAACTGTAAAATTGGGATAATAATAGCACCTACCTCACAAGCAAGGGAGTACTAGAGCTGGCTTGTACCAGCTGATTGTTTAAATTTTCGGTGTAAACATTTATACCTCAGTTAAGTAATGTAGAAAATGTCAATACTACAGATTAAATTACAAGTGTGTCATGAATACATTTTTTTTTTAGGAGAGTTGGTTGTTAAACATTTATCAGCCCATCCTTGCTCCCAGAGTTGTAGTGCAGATTAAATGAGGTAATATATATAAAATGCTTTTCAAGCCTTAAAATAACGTAAGAATGTTAGTTATAGTTGATAATAAATCTGTCCATATTGTCTGCATCACATGATAGAAACAGTAAATGTTGAGTGGCATAAATGCTAAGTTGGCATGTTATAGGACAGCACAAAGAGTTTCTCTGTACTCTCTAGTTGTGGCAAAATGGAGCAAACTGGAGGGTGTGCTGAGAACAGCAGAAATAAGTACACCAAATCTGTGTGTTTTAGCAATGACTAAGAGGAATAGAAACGATGATATAAAGATGAAAAATGGGGGCTTGGTTTTGGTATAATAGGTTTTAATGTGTGATGGAATGAGAATTTTGGAATCTCTAGAGATGTTTCTCCTCTGCTGGGAAACATCAGAAATGTGATAGAGGTATGGGGGTGAAAGAAACCCCGCCCCCTTTTTTGGGGGGTGGAAATAAGGAGAATATTAGAGGTAGCAAAGTGCATAGGGAATCAGGAAGACCTGAGTTCAAATTCTGCCTCTGATGCACACTAGCTGTGTGACTGTGGGTAAGTCATTTCACCACTTTCAGCCTCAATTCCTTGTCTGTAAAATGGGAATAGTAATAGCCCTGACCTTGCAGGCTTGTCATGAGGATCAAAAGAGATAATGTCTGTCTTTCCATTTTGAAAACATTAAAGTACTACGTAAATGCTATTATTATTCTTAGGAACCACGGGGAGTTTTCGGTACACTAGGAAATATCCCAGATTCCACTCAACCTTGGATACACTTACATGTTTTGGTTGGTTTAGTCTTTCTTTATGTATGTGAAATTAGAGACTCTGTAAGTAGCAGACCTTTTTCTATTACAATATATTATGTTTAGTGAGGATGACGGCAAGGGACACTGAGGATAATAGCTTTATCCTAGTTGTTTTGACTTTGCCACGTCTCGAAGGCCCTGGTTCACAATAGCTTCACTTTGCGGAGGGCTAGGTTCTTTCTTGAGTTTTAGCACAGCGCAATTAGTAAAACTGAAGATTTGACTTCAGGCAGATGCTACCAACCATCATCTGGCAAGGCTCTGGGGGGCTCCATCTGCAAGCACTGAAGGAACAACCCTAAATCCACTAACCTTATTCCCCATTCACATATGACACTGGATATGTGTCTAAAGTCTCCCTGCACCCCCTTCTTATGTCATCACAAAGAACTGGCATCCCCCCAACATCCGCCAAGAGACATTAGAGGGAATAGTCATATGGGTAACATTCAGGGAGGTCCCATAGCATGACTTCATAGCTAAAGGACCTAGAATATTGGCTTAACTAGTTCCTTTCTTCTTCTGACTTCATTCCTAGTGCCTCTCTAACTGATTTATCAAGGGCTGGTGAGGTAGGGGAGTAGGGGCAAGAGAGTTTACCAGAGGAATTGAACTATGATCTGGATAAGGGAGATTGAAAACTAAGATCCATTTTCCAAAACAAAATTATTTCTGTGGCTCATGGCAATTCTGAGGGAGAGGTGATGACAGCCTCCTCCCATTTCAGAAACAGCTCCTCGAGTTGTCTGTAGGCGTGCTCACATGACACATTCTTAAACCCGATTCTATTATGTGCTGTCTGCCTGTGTTTGCTCCTTGTTCACATATTAGGCACAAGGAATCTTTACTTTTTTTTTTTTAATCTTTTTTTTGGTAGCTGGTTTTAGTTCCCACTTATTTTTCCATCCTGGACTACCTCTTTTCCAGCTATTCCATTCTTAAATGTGTTGTACATAGTTACCATCCCTTTAGCTTTCTTGGAGCCCCAATGGGCTCAGTTTTAGAGACCTGTGCATGAGGAATTCGAATATTGGATCTCATGAATGTTCACAGCTTAGGAGAATTACCAGTGTGAACTAGGTGTTCTTCACTAGCGCTTTATGTGTAAAAGTGTCAACTAATTTTTGCAGAGAAAATGCCAAGGATACAAATTTGGCTGAGACCTGATTTTGAATTGCACCTAAGTCCAGTTCATCTCCATTTGCACGAGGCTGCAGTTAGTTTGTGACGTGCAGGCGTTTTTGATTGATGTCTCTGTATGCGGAAGTTGTTGGCTCTTCAGCCCTGCTGCTTCACAGTTTTTCTTTCTCACCTCTCTTATAATCCCTGCCAAGAAACTACTGACATTTTAGGAATAGAATAGAGACAGTTTGGCTTCTTGTAAATTTGTCTGTTTCCTTGGTGATGTACATAATTATGAAACGTACAGAAAGTGGGGTTTTTTTGTTTTTTGTTTTTAGCAAAATCAGAGTTGATTTTCAAAAAGCAGGTTGGTCACGTCTGGTGACTGTCCCAAGAACAATCCTGGATAGTAGGATCTATTCTAATTCATTTTACCTCACCCTAAAACGAGAAACTCTGCCCTGTGGCATGGGGTCTGGTGATATTTTGAATCTAAGTATCTTGTGGAATAGACATTTTCAACTTGATTGACACAAGAAACTCAATGAGGACCTTCCTAGGTGTGTGTGTGTGTGTGTGTGTGTGTGTGTGTGTGTGTGTGTGTATAGCTGGCTTCTGGCTCCACTTTGCCTGCTAAGGATACTTTCCTACCATCTTCAATTTCACAGGTGGAATTCTGTCCTATTATCATACCTTGTAGCCAGACCCCTTGGATAGAATGATCTTACTTATCCTCAAACAGGTTTTAGGATGTCCAAGCACACAAAAAGTATACAAAATATAAATATGCTTTTAGACTTGCTCCCTGAACCACACATGGTACTTGATAAGGCCACCATAGTTCAGCAGTATGGCAAGAATGCCGGATTTGGAGAAAGAGGAATGAGGTTCAATTTCTAGATCCTCTATTTACTAACTATATGACCGGGAGTAAATATTTCAATCCCTCTGGCCTCCATTTTCCTCAGTTGTAGCACGAAGGGGTTGGGCTTAGTACCATGGAAAACGCTCTGATTCTGGAGTCAGGAGACCTTAATTCAAATCTTCAAAATAAATTAATTTAAAATTAAAAATAATTTTTTGAAGTTAAAAAAAGAAAAAAAAGTAGCCATTCCTAGGACTGGTCAGTGTAGTTAGTCAGTGAATATTTATTTAGTATCTACTGTTTGCAAGATTTAAGTTCCACAGAAATGGTAACCGCCCGATAAGAATTGGTAGTCTAAAGTTATGGAACTTGGACTGATCAAATGTGTAAAGGTATCTAAGCTCCTAAGCCTGACACTGTCCTTCCAAACATACATCTCCCTATTTCACAAAATGAACCCTCAACTCCGCCTAACTTGTATACTTACTGTAGAACAGAGTGGTGTGGAAGAAGCTAATGAAAGCCTAAAGACAGAATCCTAGGGTCACAGAATATCAGAATTAGAAAGGCCATAGGGACTATATAGTCTAAGCAATACCTGAAAAGGATCCCCACTATGACACACCTGACGAGGAATCATCCACCCTTTAATTAAAGACCTCCAGTGAGGGTTGTGGGGGAAGGATCACTACCATCCTAGGCAGCCCATTTCACTTTTGGACAGTTGTAATTGGGGCTGCTAGGTGGCGCCATAGTGCATAGAGTGCCAGGCATGGAGTCAAGAAGACTCATCTTCTGAGGTCCAATGTGGCCTCAGACACTTACTAGCTAGGTGACCCTGGGCCGTAGCTTTACCTCAGCTTCCTCATTTGTAAAATGAACTGGAAAAGGAAATGGCCAACCACTCCAGTATCTTCATCAAGAAAACCCCAAATGGCACCATGAAGAGTCAGACATGACTGGACAATAATAACAATTTTTAGGAAGCTTTTTTCTTGACATCTAAATTTGTCTTTCCCCCCAACTTCCTCTGGACCTGAATAGATCAAGTCTAATCCTTCTTCCACATGCTAGTATGTGTCTTCCCCTATAGAATGTAAACGCCTTGGAAAAAAAAAGGAAATGTTTCATTTTTCCTTGTATCCCCACCCTGTATACAGTGCCTGACACATAGTAGACACTTAATATGTATGTATTAATTGACTGACAGCCCTTTAAATACTTGAATAATATACTAATATGATATAATAAAATACTAAGAGAGGTGTCAGGGCCCTCCTGATTCTTTTCTCTTTTAGGCAAAATATCCTAAGTTCCTTCAATTGATTTTTCCGTGGCTTGGACTGGGGGACCTTCACCATTCTGATGGTTTTTCTCAGGACATTCTCCAGTTTATCAATGACCTTCCTAAACTGTGATGTTCAGAAATTAACATAACACTCCAGATGTGGACTGACCAGAGAACAGCAGGACTTCAACCTCCTTATTCCTATCATCCAGAAGAACCATCAAAAAAGAACAAAGAGGAAGGAAGAAAGGAAAGAAATAGACATTGGAATTTATTACTGACCTACTATTGCCAGATAGTTAGGTGACTCAGAGGATAGAGCACTGGGCCTGGACTCAGGAAGACCTGAGTTCAAATGTGCCTTCGGACAGTTACTAGCTGTGTGACCGTGGGCACTTAATGTCGGTTTGCATTAATCCACTGGAGAAGGAAATGGCAAACTACTCTAGTATCTTTGCCAAGAATGCCCTGTCCATGGGGTCACAAAGAGTCTGACGTGACTAAATAATAATAACAACAAAATGTGCCAGGCACTTTATTACATCATTTGATCCTCATTACGACTCTGGGACGTAGGTTCTATTATTTCCCCATTTTATAATCAAGGAAACTGAGGCAGAGGTCAAGTGACTTGCCCAGGGTCACACAGTAACTGTCTGAAGGCACATTTGAACTCGGGTCTTCCTGAGTCCAGACCCAGTGCTCTATCCACTGTGCCACCCAGCTACCTCTCCTGTGAAAGGGGGGATTGATTAAGCGAGTTCCTCAATCCACCCAAAGAGCTTACGAGGGTTGGGGAGTCTTTACCTGGGACTTCTGAAAGCAAATCTCTTCTTGGAATATGGAGATATCCATTGACCCTTGATAAAAAGACAAAGACAGTTTCTAATAGTTCTTAGGGCAGCTGGGTGGTGTAGTAGATAGAGTGCCAGAACAGGAGTCAGGAAGGCTCATCTTCCTGAGTTCAAATCTGGCCTCAGATATTTACTAGCTATGTGACCCTGGGCTAGTCATTTAACCTTCTTTGCCTTAGTTTCCTCATCTGTAAAATGAGCTGGAAAAGGAAATGGCAAACCACTCCAGTATCTTTGCCAAGAAAACCCCAAATAGGGTCCCGGAGTGTTGTACACGACTGAATAACAACAGTAGTTCTTTTTTTTTCTTTTTTTAAAAAATTAATTAATTTATTTTTAGTTTTCAACATTCACTTCTATAAGCTTTTGAGTTTTAAATTTTCTCCCCTTCCCTCCCCTCCCCCCCTCCCCAAGATGGTGTGCAATCTGATATAGGCTCTACATATACATTCTTATTAAACATATTTTCACATGTTACGTGAACAACAATAGTTCTTAAGGATTGAGGCTGCCCTAAACCAAATAACTATTTTTGAGCCGATCCTGCTGTAATTCCTCAGAAATGGGTTTCAATGAGTGGGGCTACCCTTAAGATGATTTGATTGGCTGGGATTCTTAGGAGGATGGACCCTTGTTAGAGGAACCACAACTCTGTTCTGGCTTATAAAAGAGTCAGTAGATCACCCTAATTTCTTTTTTTTTTTTTTAACTCTCTTTCCTGTTTGTAGGACAGACCAGAGCACAGCAGAGCAGACAAGGACTGTGAGTACATATGTATATATGGAGGGTGGGGTCAGAACAGTTCAGAGTCACCAACTATTAATGACTCCTTTGGGTCAGAAACACATGGAAATGACATGTACTAACCAATAGCTTTCTTGCACGCAAGGATCTAGTGCAGAGTTCTCAGCCAATGTTCCAAGAATTCTGCATTCTAGTTAGAAGAGGAAGGAAATTTCCTGGGTAGTGTCACTTGGAAACCTAGCCTTCTGATCAGAGGTCAGAAATTTCCTAGGCAGCCCCAGCTTTAGAAATGTTTCAAGACTAATCCCAAATTCACGAGTTCAGACAATGACCCTTCTAGGGCAGGAATTCTTAACTTGGGGTTGTCAACTTGTTCTAAAAAATATTTTGATAACTGCATTTCAACATGATTCAGTTTTCTTTGTAGTACAATGTATTCGATGTTACGCATTTAAAGCCATTATTCTGAGAAAGAGTACATAAGTTTCACCAGATAGAGTAATTCATGACCCAAAATAGAATCCTTGTCCTAGAGAGAAAGGGGATTCCTGAACTGTGTGCTTCATAGGGAGGTCATGAGGGAAGCAAAAGATTTTGGCTTCACTCTTTGCTATTGATGTAAGTGATCCAGATAGTACAGGTTTCATGAGAAGCAAGTTGCTTTCTCAGCAAACCCCAAAGCAAGTTTGCCTTCCATCAGAAGAGTCCAAACCATTGCATGGCACTATCAGTCTTGGAGGCATTTTGTAGGACCCCATGGGAAAGAAGGATTTCTCTGGAATGTCAGGGTGCCCTGACGGTAACACTAAGCCCGGCTCCCTTATGAGCAGAACCTATGGGATGCTATGGGTGCTTTCTATTTATAAGCTTCTGTAAATGCTTTGCACTTTCTACATTTCCTGTGGAGTGAAACAAAGTCTGTCTCCTACCCAATTTACATTTGAGGAATTGTTTAGGAGCTGAAGACTGTAGTTCACATTTATGGAAACCCAGATTTGAACTATAAACAAACCATATTTGGAGATTTTGTGTAGTGACCTGGGATGGTGGTGGTGGTGGTGGTGGTGGTGGTGGTGGTTCAGTCGTTTTTTAGTCATGTCTGAACTCTTCATGACACTATTTGGGGTTTTCTTGGCAAAGATACTGGAGTGGTTTGCTGTTTCCTTCTCTAGCTCATTTTACAGATGAGAAAACAGAGCCAAAGAGGGTTAAGTGACTTGCCCAGGGTCACACAGCTTATGCCTGAGGCCAGATTTGAACTCAAGATGTCTTCCAGATTCCAGGAACAGCTCTCTATCCAAATGCGCCACCTAGCTGCCCATTGTCTCTTTACTAGTAAGTATTAAAACAAAAGGCAAAGGGTGTTTTTGTTTAGTCATGGCTGACTCTTTGTGATCCCATTTTGGGGTTTTCTTGGCAAAGACATTGGAGTTGTCATTTCCTTCTCTAGTTCATTTTACAGATGGGGAAACTGAGGCAGACAGGGTCACACTGCCAGTGTCTGAAGCCAGATTTAAACGCAGGAAGATGAGTATTCCTGACGTCAGGCCTGGCACTCTATCCACTGAGTCTTCTACCTACCCCGGTAGTGGTGGTAACAAGCCAAAAAGATACTGATAAACTGATACCAAGAACAAAAAGAAAGCAAAAAAAGTATGCTTCAGTCTGGGCTTCAGTCTGCACTCAGAGCTCATCAGTTTCCTCTTAGAGGTGGAGAGCATTTTGCATCATGGGTCCTTTGTAGCTGTCTTGGATTGTTGTATTGATCAGAGTTTATTAGCTTTTTTAAAACTCTTAACTCTTATTGACCATGTAGTCCACTAAATCCCCATATCTATTTTCAGACAAATTGCTGTCCAACCATGCCTTCCCCATTTTGTAACTCAAGAAGAAAAATGGGTTTCCCTGAAGGGACAGTTTGGGTTCCATGGAAACAGTGATTCATCTGCCATCCCTAAAAGGGGTATGGCTTGGAGCAAATGCTAAACCTGTTGAGGCCACCAGGAGGCACCTGAAACTCTCTGCCAGCTTCTTTCCAGAGTGCATGTGCAGAAAGCAGCTACTAATCCTAGCATCAACCCAGGCTTTCTTTCCTCAAGTTTTCCAGTTTCTACATTCCCAACTAGGGATATATAACAAATACCAAAAATAATTCATAATTTGCTTACTACCCCCTTGAATCCCAGTCTCTTCTTCCTTCCTCAGAGTAGCTCCAAAGTATTCGCTCAACTGGCAGGCAAATAGTCTAAAATGCATGGAAAATAATAAAGTATAACAAGTTCCAAGTAGGTTGAACAAAACAGCTTCTGGTAAAGGAGGGAGAGATCTTTGTCAAGAAGCACTTCCAGGAGCAGGTAGGAGGCACAGTGAATAGTGCACCGGTTCTGGAGTCAGGAGGACCTGAGTTCAAATCCAGCCTTAGACACATAACACTTACTAGCTGTGTGACTCTGGGCAAGTCACTTAACCCCCCAATTGCCTTGCCAAAAACAAAATAAAAAAAACAAAACCACTTCCAAGCACTCTTGGTCTCATAGTCGAAGGGGAAATAATCCCATTACATTCTAGATCAGTCCCTCTAGTGAATCTGGTAGAAACTATTCTCAATTTCTGTCTGTCTACTAGGCAAATTTGCTGCTTGGCTGAGCTGGACACCCTGGAAAGTTGAGCAATACTTCTTTAAGTTGCTTTCAGTCATGTCTGACTCTTTGTGACCCCATTTGGGGTTTTCTTGGCAAAGATACTGGAGTGGTTTGCCATTTCCTTCTCCATTTCATTTTACAGATGAGGAACTGAGGCAAACAGGGTTAAGTGACTTGCTCAGGGTCACACGGCTAGTTTCTGAGGCCAAATTTGAATTTAAGAAGATGAGTCTTCTTGACTCCAAGCCCAACACTCTATCCACTGCGCCACCTAGCTGCCCATGAGCAATACTTCTATAGGATGGTTTAGTTGAACCCACTGGCAGAGATCCATTCCCTCTCTTTTTTTCCTTCTGATGTGTGGCTGGACTGGCTCTGGGTCTCCTCTTGGGTCAGATGGGTCCTGAAAGGGGCAGTCAGAATAGAGGAGCAAATGCCATAGAATGAATGGCAGAAAGGGGATGCTCTGTATCTGCTCTTTTACAAGTCTTGCTAGAGTTCTGAAACTAATGCAGCCTTGAAACTTGCCTTTTCTGGCAGCCCTGAGCCTCCAAATTTTGATCTTTTCTTTGATACCTAAGTATATGGAAACATGCAGGAGAAACAGGACAACAAGAGGAATTTACTCTCCCCACCCAGATTTGCGATTTCACATTTATATTTATTCCTATTAAATTATACCTTATTAGATTCAGCCCAGCAGTGTTCTAGCCTGTCAAGATATTTTTGGATTCTGGCTTTATCATTAAGTGGGACATAATGATATGTCCCATCTGCAAATTTGATAAGGTTGCCTTCTATGCCTCTAAGCCAGGGGTTCTTAACTTTTTTTGTGTCATAGACCCCTTTGGCAGTCTGGTAAAGCCTATAGATAGACCCTTTTTCAAAATGTTTTTAAGTACACCTAACCAAATGCGTAGGATTACAAAAAGAAACCAATTATACTGTAATAGATAGACAAGACATATTTTGCCAATGTCTCCTTTTCTTGGCATGTACTTTTTGGTGGGGTATGCCAGCACCTCTTAGAGATAAGGTATGCACTCTCCTGAACTAACCCCCCCCCTCCCATTTTGATGCTATTACAAGAACTGCAGGTGTTGGAAAATTGGTTGCACCTGGGGATCATTCATGATGTTCCTAAACAAGGGCTGGTATAATTGCCTTAGCTAAGAACAAAACAGTTATTTCTCTATCCGGGCTCCTTATGTCAGTCAGATGACCCACTTATCTAGAATGGTCCTCAACCTGCCACCATCTGGTGAACTGACCCTTTCCCCAGGGGAAGGCTTTCATCATTATGGCTCTCACTACAAGAGTTGGTGTGCTTCCTCCCAGAATCCAAGTCCATGATGAATTAATGCTATCTTAGAAAGAGAGAACTCTCCTGTTGAGCAGTTTCTCAAATCTAGCCCACTTGCCCAGTAAGGATATAGTTTCTTTCTGACATAGTTACAGTTGACTTTTTCTATCCCTTTTCCATTCTCCCCTTATGCAGATCTTGACAACCTCACCACCTGAGAGGGATCCACATATCCTGGGGAAATGCCTCATAATCCCCTTCAATTATCAGCTATCCTTCCCCTAGAATAGTTCAGACACTTACTTCTCAGAATGGGCTTGGTGGGGACACTGGGTGGTATTCTTGGGGAGGGAGCTTACTTTCTTATAGTATGGGGGAGGTAAACTTGTGTCCACAGAACTATAGTAAATGTATCTTTACCTGGAAGAAGGGTTCCCCCAGCCAACTTAGTGACAGTCCTGAACTCCTAGATGGTAAGTCTTTACCCAGCATCCAAGGAGGATGCAAGGATCCAAGGATCCAAGAGGGCAGTCTCTCAGTTGATGCCTCTAAGAGCATCTAATAATTAGATTATCTTATACACTCTTATTCAGGTTGTATGTTTTGTCATGAAAGTAAGATTCTATGGTCTGACTTTTTTGCATTGTTTGCTCATAATCCCAGCCAATTATTTGAGTTATAAACTGTTAAGGTAGGGGTCTGCTTCCAGTGTGGAGAATGTACTGTCCCAAGTTTGGGGGGGTTTTGTGCAGCTGTTTTCAGAGATACTTTTAGGGACCTGTAAATTTTCAGTTCTTCTAAGGTGGTACGATCAAGGGTGAGGTGTTTACTCCTTTCCTGGCCTGTGCCCTGGTCTATGAGAGACCACAAGCACTCTTTTCTGCCTTGGAACTGTGAGGAGGATTCCCTCTCCACCTCCATCACAAGCTCCACCATGCCAGTGCTCCTTGCCCTAGGACCACCACCCAGAACTATGACCCAGATCCAAGCACAGGCAAAGCAAGAGAATCCTGCCTCAGTGCCAGCAAAGAGATTCCTGCAATCCCTCTCTGATCAGCTGCTTGATCCCCCCCTACATCTGTGGGCTGAGAGCTTTGGAAGCAGCCACCACCCTGCAGCTACACTGGGACTGGGGCCGGACTGAGCGCCTCTCTCACAGTGGTCTGACAGATCTTTCCTACTGACATTCTAAGTTGTCTTTGGCGTTTGTGGATTGAGAAGTCTGGAAATCACCACAGCTGCCCATGATTCAGTCCCCTGAGGCCTGCTCCAGGTTCGCTGAAGCCAGGTCTTTGCCTGTAGGGGCCCACACTGAACTGTACTCCTCTCCCAGCCCTGTGCAACAGACCTTTTTAGTTAACCAAGACAATTAACCATTGTCTTGTGCTGTAAATTTGTTTCACTCTGTCTTTTCGTGGGTTCTGCTGCTCTACAATTTGTTTAGAGCCATTTTTTGCAGGTATTTGGAAGAGTCTAGGGGAGAGCTCAAACAAGTCACTGCTTTTACTCTGCCATCTTGGCTCTGCCCAGTAGATGCCTCTAAGGAGCAGAGATTTAATATTAAATTGCAATGGGGCTTCCAGGGAGAGTGATGTCCTGGCTAGTGGCCTAAGGAGCACAAAGCGGGTAGTGTTACAAAGCAGATGTTTGCATCAACCCTGATGTTGGGACAGGCTGTATGCAATAGGGTAATGATCACTTAGTTACCTTACTACAGATGACCTTGACCCTGATGAGGATCAGTGACTGTGCCAGAAGTGTCATCACCTGCACTGTGGCTCTGATGTTGGTGGTACTGCTCATACTCACCATGACCACATTATGTAGGGAAATACAGCATGAACTTCAGAGATTTAACATCACCCACCATGTGGACTAGATCACTAATATTGGTACTTGGTTCTTCTGAAGGGGGAAGGTAAAACCTGGGGTTTCTGATCTTTGTTCTCCATATTCTATCACTCCTTCAGTGGCTGTTTCATTGTTTCTTGCCTTTGTTATCTTTTTTTTTTTCTTTTATCTGGAATAAATTCCTCCCTCATTGCTGCCTCCACCAGGCTTCTCAAATCCCTAGTATTAGGGTTGCCCAGTAACAACCCTAAATACAATAAAGTGGTGAAAGATCCTTTAGAGGACCTTTAAAACCTTACCATCAGGGGTTGGGGTGTGACAGAAGCAATATCTGCTATACAGATATTGTTTTTTTTTCCCCTAAAAGACAGGGAAACTGTCCCATACATTATGTGTGTGTGTGTGTGTGTGTGTGTGTATCCCTTTCTCAGCCAAACTCCTTTAAAAAGTTGCTATACCCACTGCCTCCACTTCTCCTCACACTCCTTAACCCTATGCAGTCTGGTTTTCAACCTCATCACTCAGTTGAAACTGCTGCCTCCAAAGTTAACGATTGCCAAATCTGATGGTCTTTTCTCAGTGAGTGAAAAGTTTAGAATAATGCTGTGATTATGAACCAGAGATACTGGAAAGATGGTAGTGCCTTTGACAATAATAGGGAATTTAGGAAAAGGAAAGGATTTGTGGGAAAGATGATGAATTCAGTTTTAGACATGTTGAGTTTAAGATGTTTCTGGGACATCCAGATTGAAATGTGCCATAGGCAATAAGATTAGGGGGAGGGACTAGGTCTGGACATGTAAACCTGCATATAGGTGATAGTTAAACTCACAGGAACTGATGAGGTTACTAAAAGTGAGGACATACTAAAAGTGAGGGAGAAAAGAGGACCCAGGATGGCACCATGGTAAATAACCACAGTTAGGGGACATGACGTGGATGATGATAAAACAGCAAAAGGGACTGAGGAATTATCAGGCAGGTAGGATGCATAAAAAGTAGAGGAAGTAGTGCCATAAAAACCCAAAGAGGAAAGAATTTCCAGGTGATGTGTGTTGTCAACAATGTCAAATGCAGCAGATGATTTGAGAGGAATTAGGACTGAGAAAAGATCATCAGATTTGGCAATTATTGTTAACTTTGGAGGTAGCAGTTTCAACTGAGTGATGAGGTTGAAAATCATACTGCATAGGGTTGAAGAGTATGAGGAGAAGTAGAGGCAGTGGGTATAGCAACTTTTTAAAGGAGTTTGGCTGAAAAAGAGATACAGACATACATAATGTATATGTATATATACTCTATACATTGCATGTGTACAAATATATATTACACACACATTTTATATATATATATATAATATATGTATATATGTGTGTTAATGTACCCATTTGTCCACAGTCCCTCCAGTATTTGCCATTTTTTGTCAACTTTGCCAATCTGATGGATGTAAGGTGGTATCTCAGAGTTATTATAATTTACATTTCTCTAATTATTAGTGATTTAGAGAATTTTTTCATATGGTTATTGGTAACTTAGATTTCTTTTTCTGAAAACTCTATTCATAGCAGTTGAACAAAGGCTCTTCTTCTTGTAAGTTTGAATCAGTTCCCTATATATCTTAGAAATGAGACCTTCATGAGATAAATTTGCTGAAAAGATTTTCCCTCAGTTTCCTGCTTCTCTTTTAATTTTAGCTGAGTTGTACTTTTACATCAACTTTTAAGTTAATATAATCAAAATTTGTCCATTTTACCTCCTGTGAATCTCTCTGTCTGTTGTTTGGTCATGAACTCATCACCTTTCCATAAATCTGACAGGTAATTTTTCCCATGCTCCTCTGATTTTTTTTATGTCACCCTGTATGTTTAAATCACGTATCCATTTTGAGCTTATTTTGGTTATCTATGTGAGATATTTGTCTACACCTAGTTTCTGTCAGACTGCTTTGTAGTTTTCCCAGCCGTGTTTGTTGAATAGTGAGTTCTTACCCCTTACAGCTGCGATTTTCGGATTTATCAGATACTAGGTTATTGTGCTTGTTTGCTTCCACATATTGTATCTAATCTATTGCACTAATCAACCTATTTTTCACCCAATACCAAGTTGTTTTGATGATTATGGCATTGTGATATGGTTTGAAATCTGGTAGTGCGAGGCCCCCTTCTTTCCCACTTTTTTGTCATTAATTTCCTTGATATTCTATCTTGACCATTCAGTCAAAGGGCTGCACTTGAGGACCTAGAGGGCCACAAATGAATTCTCCCCCCCAGGCTTTATAATCCTTTGGCAGTTTAATTTGTATGGCAATGAATAAGTAAATTAATTCAGGTAGTAATTTCATTTTTATTATATTGGCTTGGCCTATCCATGAGCAATGAGTATTTTTCCAATACACACACATATATAGTCATATTTTTGTATGCATACATATGTTTATGTGTACATATACAGAGAGTCTGTTAATTGTTTATATGGCTTCAAAACCAATCCCGTATCTGAGAAATTGGATATTTCCCCCCATTTGACTGCTTTCCTTTTTATCCTAAGTACATTAATTTTGCTTGTATAGAAGCTTTTCAGTTTCATGTACTCAAAAATATCCATTTTATATTTTGTCTCCTTCCTTATTTCTAGTCAGTTTCCAAGTTTTGTGGATCCTACTTAGATTTCTTGTAATTGTCCCATTCTTTATATTCCCACAGTCACTACCTTAGCTTAGACCTCCATTACCTCTTATTTATACCACTGCAATAGTTTCCTAATTGTGTTCCCTCCTTCAATTTTTTTTTCCTTCATCAATCTATTTACCATACTGGGCCAAAATAGGCTAAGGCATAGGCTGGATGATGTTATTCCCAGCTTGAAAACATTCAGTGGCTTCCTATCTCCTCTAGGAAAAAAAATACAAACTGCTTAGCTTGGCATTTGAAGTCCTCCAAAATCTGGCTCCCACATAGCTTTCCTGACTAATTTTGAATTACTCCCCTTTATTTTTAATTTTTTTTGTGTTATGAACTTGAACATCAAAAACATGAGCATTTCAGTATATAAAGAACATAAAAAGATTGTGTATGAAACTGTGCACTTCTATGATAATTTTTAAAGTGTATGTTACACTTAACATGATAGTAATAACACTTTCCCTGCATATCTGTGCCTCCTTCTGCTCAGTTTTCTTTTGTTCTTTTGTATATTTTTAAAATGTTTCATTAATGTCCTTTTTTTCCTTCACTATGGTTAGCCACCAAATCTTCACTCTTCCCACCCTCACTTGTAACAAGTATAGTGAATCAAAGTAAGTCCATATGTTGGCTTTGTCTGGGAACATCTCATTTTACACCTCTAGTCTCTCATCACCTCTTTGCCAAGAAGTAGGAAATACTCTTCACCATCAATCTTTTGAAATCATGATTGGTCATTGCATTTATCAGAGTTGTCTTTCAAAGTTGTTTTCCTTTATAGTAGTGTAATCATTGTATAAATTATTTTCTTGATATTGTTCTTTATTTTCATTAGTTCAGACAAGTCTTCCAGGTTCTTTTGAGACTGTTTCTTTGTCATTTCTTAATGGCATAATATTTTATTATTCATATGCCATAATTTGTTTACCCATTCCCCGAAAGGCACCCACTTTGTTTTCATTTCTTTGCCACAATAAAAAGTGCTGCTATAAATATTTTTTGTGTATATGGGTCCTTTCCCTCTGTATTTGTCCCCTTTAGGATATATGCCTTGTAGTATGTAGTGGGTTATTAGAAACTAGTGTCCACTGGCAGACAAATTCCTCACTCTTTATCTACCTTGGCCTCTGTTATAGGTACAGGACTATGACAGAGAAAGCTTAATCTGTGATATTCCTAAGGGAGGAGGGGAAGGGGAAGAGGAAGAGAACTGAAGCAAAAAGGAGTCTTCATCAGCTTTTGTGGGAGAGGACCAGAGAGAGACCATAAGAAAGGAGGTGAAGTTGCCTTGGGCTGCTTTGCAACTTCATGCAAACTGGCAGGAGACAGAATGCCAAGGTGTTAAGATGAAGACTATATGAGGAGCTATTTGGAAGCCACAGGGAACAGATGCAGGGTGGCTGGAGCTGTTCCTGTTGCTGAGAACAGAACTGGTGATGTCCTACTTTCCTATCCCTTACATCACTTTGACTCTTGAGCTTTCCCAAGAGACTGCTGACCCTGTTTTTTTTTTCCCTCTGATCCTTGTTTGCTTTTTTGTGCTGCTATTTGTTTTAAAAGAAACTGGTTTCTCTAAGACAAAGTGATTGTTCTTTGAAATAGTAATTTTTATGTGTCCAGGGGGTTAAATACAGTCAAGGGAGCCCCAAAGGAGAAAGAACGACAGATTCTATTACTGAGGAGAGACATTCCCTGGCAAAAAGTTAGGCTCTCAGAGCAATAAAAATATTTATTGATACATATTTTTATAGCTTCCCCAAAGTAGAGAGAACACATGAATCAGGACTAATACACATAGACTTAAAATGAGAGCTACCAGCTTGGTAGGGGTTGTGCAATGAACTGGTACTTTCCCACTGAGGCCCATTCCCACTGTTCCCATTGGGAAACCCACCCCCTCTCCTAGGGAGGAAGGACATTGACTAGAAAATCATTCCTTGGAGAAAGAAGCTGGGAAGATATGCTGCCAACATGACATTGGGGAGGGGGCAGCCAAAAGGGACTTGCTAATTTTCTGTTGACAACCTCTCACTTTCTACTCCACGTACTGCTAGAAGCATATTACCATCCCTAGTAGACTTCAGTACCATGACCCTGGTGGATATCTTCCCCTGACCCCTTCAGCTCCCTTTTGTGTTTCCTAGACATGTCTTTCTTTTTTGCTTATATTTGTATCTCCAGCACTTAGCACAGTGCCCGGCACATAATTAGCACTTAATAAGCGCTTGTTGCCTCACTGTGAGTGGTATCATTAAGTCAAAGCCTAGGTATAAGATATTTCCAAATTGTTTTCCAGAATGGTTGGACCAAGTCATAGCTCCACCAACAGTGCATCAATGTGCCCATCTTCCCATAACTTCTCTAACAATTGCAATTTTCCTTTTTGTCATCTTTGCTAATCTGGTGGGTATGAGGTTGCATTTTTCTTATTAGTGATCTGGAACATTTTTCTCTTCACAAGATAGCTGATTCTTGCATTTCTCCTTTGGAAAACTGCCTGTTCATGTTCTTTGACCACTTATCTAATGAGCTCTTATATATATTATATATTTGACTCTCCTGCCAGATCAGTATTCTTGCTCCGATGCTGTTTCTTCTTTCCCCACTCAGAGTGGGGCTTGTCAGTCAAGCTGGTTTAGGGGCAGGATTCATTCAATTTTCTGAAGGTGCCAGGAGTAGAATGCTGGGGGATTTCCTTCTTGACCAGCAAGTGTCTGTCTGCAGTATCCCTATCTCCTTGGCAACACAAGGAACATAATGCATATCCTTTCTGTTTTTCCCTTTCCATGTGAATCAGAGAAAGAAGTACCTTTTCCGTTTTTAAACCTAAGGCTCCCACCTTTGTGCTTGATTCCAACCCATTCTACTTCCTCTGGGATTAGGCAGCACCAGTTTTCTTCTCTAATAATAATAATATCATGTATACAGTGGCTTTAACATTATGCCATTTGATCCCCACCACAACTCTATGAAGTAGGTGTTACATTTATCCCCATTTTCTAGATGAAGAAACTGAATCTGAGAGAAGTTAAGTGATTTGCTCAGGGTTAGACAACTAGTATCCGAGGTGGGATTTTCACTTAGTCTTTCTAACTCTAAGTCCAGCACTCCACCCACTGTTTCTTTTTCAAGTGTTGTGCCACTTTTCGACTTCAGTAAATTTTCAGATTTTAAGGGGCATATTTTAGAGACAATTGAGATGTAAAGGCTCTTCTCACTTGAGTGATTTGTATCTTATAGAGCCTAAATCCCTTTTAGATGTGAGTGGGTCATTTTACATACTGTAAAAGATATAAAACATATGTGGTCAGGTGGTAATGAGCTTGCAGTTCAAGGCTGCAACTGTGGGATTTGAATTTGCAAATGCAAATGCTTATTGAGTGCACTGGCATAGCTTAAGCTTCAGGTGCTACCTGATGGCTTGCACTATACTTGTTTTGGCATTGTTCAGTCGTTTCAGGTGTTTCTGACTCTTTGTGACCCCCTTTGGGGTTTTCTTGGCAAAGATATTGGAATGGTTTGCCATTTTGTTCTCCAACTCATTTTGCAGATGAGGAACTGAGACAAACAAGGTTAAGTGACTTGCCCAGGTTCACACAGCTAGTAAGTATCTGAGGTAAAATTTGAACTCGGGAAGATGAGTCTTCCTGGTTCCAAGCCCAGTGCTCTGTCCACTTTGCCACCTAGTTGCATGTTTATGCTACACAGTGATCTGCAAAAGTTGTTCCAAGCTATAATCTATTAGAAAAGTAGTTCTATCTTTGTGGGACCCATGCTGTCTCTGTGTATGCGTCGACATAGGAAAGTGTCTCGTGTGGCACATTGTGGGTAAGTTCTACAAAGAAATATTTATTAAATATGCAAAGCAAGAGGTTGCATGGTGATTGAGAGCTGGCTTTTGAGGCAGGGAGATCTGGATTCAAGATCTGCCTCTGACACACACTGTCTCTAGGACCACAGGCAACAAGTCACAAACTCTCAATGCCCCAGGCAACTTTCTAATAGCATGAGTTAGAGAAGGTAACCAATCTACACCAGCAAGTAAAGTTTCCGCATAAGTAATTCCTTATATGAATGAAATCACGTCTGGCCAAACAAAATGTGCAAGGCACTGTGCGGATTCCTGCCCTCAAGGAGCTCAAATCAAACAGCAGAGAGACGTACACAAATTTCAAATTCAAAAATTGTTTTAGCACCGATGATATGTAAAGCACTGTGTAAGGTGCTGGGGATACAAAGAGATACAATACAGATCTCACTTTCATAGGAGGTTTCAAGGAGAAAAGACATATAAATGAATAATAATTATATTAGGGAGGAGAACTGATGAGTGCAATGGAGTGGCAGTGGTGGCAGGCAAAGTACTATGAACAAATCTGAGGAGGGAGAGATCACTTTCATCTATGTGTGTGAGGGTACACTCAGGGAAATCTTTATGGAAGAGGTAAACATCTGAGTTGGGCCTACAATGAAAGACAAAACTTGAAAAGACAGAGGGAAGAGTGTATGAAATCAATTTCAGGTAAAGGGGAGAGTATGAACAAAGGCACAGAGATGGGGGATACCAGGAGAGAAAGTGCCAGACAGCATTCCATGTTGGCTGTGACTTAGGATACTCAAAGGGCAGTTATGTGGCACAGTAGATAGGCCACATAGAGTGCTGGACCTGGTGTCAGGAAGACATCTTCCTGAGCTCAAATTCAGTCTCAGACATTTACTAGCTGTGTGACCTTGGGCAAGTCACTTAGCCCTGCTTTGCCTTAGTTTCCTCATCTGTAAAATAAGCTAGAGAAGGAAACTGCAAGCCAAATGACAAACCAATATCCAGTATCTTTGCCAAGAAAACCCCAAATGGGATTGCAAAGAATTGGAATTTTTTGAGTTTAAGGTACCAGTAGGATATCTAGGTAGAGATATTCAGCAGGTAGTTGGAAATAAAAGACTGCAGTTCTAATGGAAGTTTGGGAGGTAGAAATACAGATTTGGGATTTGTCTATATAGAGATCATTGAAGCAATAAGTGAATAAATGAGATTGCCAAGGGAGAAAATGGAGAGAAAGGAGAGGGTTAAGAAGAGATCATTGGGAGACGCTGACATTTGAGAGATAGGAGTGTGACCAAAGGAGCAGACAGATGTAGGAAAACCATGAAAGTACAATGTCACAGATATCAAGGTCATTAAACTTCCTAGTAAAAAGGTAATTAATGACCTTCAAGATCATTCAGTAAAATGGAGACAGAAGCCAGATTCAGTGTTAAGTAGTGAGAAGCTGGTGAGTCAGTGGAGGCAAAAAGTACAGTCTAATTTTTCCATAAGTTGAGATGAGAGGATAATGCCTTGAGAGGTCTAGTAAGGTTAAGGGAAGAATTATTTTTAGGATGAGGATAGCAGATCAAAAAAGATAATACAAGATAGAATAGGAAAGTAAGATGGATATGAACAAGGTACAGAGAGTTCAACGAAGGAATAGATGACTTCTGACTGGTGGAATTAAGGAAGGCTTCTTGGAAGAGGTAATATTTGAACTGTACTTTTAAGGATGAGTACAATTGCAAAATATAAATGGTGGGGAGAACATCTTAGGTATATTGCATAGTTTGCTAAAAGGAATGGAAGCAAGAAAACATTGTGTATATTTGGAGGATGACAAGTAGACAAACATAAATTCCATGAAGGAGTGTAGTGTGAAATTAATTCATTCAACATCCATCTATTAAGTGCCTACTATGGGAGTCCCTGCCCTTAAGGTAACTGCAAAATAGTAGGTATGACAGATAAAAAGATACAAATAATACAAATTTAAATATAACTGCCTAAAAGCAAAAACGCTATGAGCTCAGATAATGAAGAGATTTTTTCTAGTTGTGAAAATTCAGGGATTTTAAAAATAGGACATTAACATGTGGAGATGGATTTGAAATAATACTTGAAGGGTAGGTTGGTGCTAGATAGTAAAAGTTATTTTCAAAGTGAAAAAGGTGAATTCAGTGAGAGCAGGTGAAGTTTGATCCAGGTTCATCATTCCACATCCAGTATAAATTGAAATCAGCAACTAGGGGCAGACAGGTGGCGCAGTGGATAGAGTACCCACCCTGGATTCAGGACGAGAACTAAATTCAAATCCAGCCTCAGACACATTTACTAGCTGTGTGACTCTGGGCAAGTCACTTAACCCAAATTGCCTCACAAAGAAAAAGAAATCAGCAATTAGATTAGGGCAACGTCACTATCTTTATTCTCTAAATGATCTCCCTTTTGTGTCCAATTAGGGGCTAGTTACTTGTTTGTGCTTTCAGGACACACTCACAACGTCCAGCACACCTGAATTTCAATTCTATATTTACGATTTGGGAGGCAGCCTGGCATAGTGGATATCAAGCCTTCCTTGGGGTTAGGAAGATCAAGGTTTAAGTTTCAACCCTGACACATACCGGCTTTGTGGCTGTCCTATTCCCTCCCCACTTCGCAGGGCTCAAGGAAATTCTCTAAAGCAAGCAAGCCGACTCAATGAATTATCTACATCAATTAAAACTCAGGTCCAGAGAGGGTAAAAAAGTCTATCTTGAAGATCACTAGCCCTAACTTGCTAATCGTTTTGAAACTTAAGGTCCACAATGTCAAAGAGTATTTATTAAGTATATACTATGTTCAGGTCACTATGTTATATGCTGGGGATATACAGATGAAACCGGACCCTGCCGTCACATAGTTTACAATTCTGAGGGATAGAGAAGGTAAGACAGGGTCACAATCATTGTAGACGGAACAACGCTGTATAAAACGGAGAAGCTGGCAAAGCCATGTGGGTAACAGATTTAAAGGGCTTTGCAAACCTTAAAGAGATATTTAAATGCTAGCTACTCTTATTATTTTTAAGAGAGGTGAGGCAGGAGAGATAATCTGTGATTTCCCATACCAGAAATGAGGAATGTCATAACCTAAGGCTTTTTTCCCTTTTTTTTTTTAAACATTCAAATGGTTGTTTTGTTTCATTTCACCAACCCCAAAAGGGCTTTTAGAAAGGATGAATGGACAAAGAAAGCATTTTCCACTTTTTGTATCCCTCAGGGCACGCAGCAGGCATGCAGTCCACGCCTGCTCACAGAATGGATGGGAAGGGCAGAGAGGTTGAGGTCCCCAAGATTAAGCGGCTGTTCAGGGTGGGGTAGACAGCCTAACCTACGTTTCCCACACCCTGACAAGCACTCTTTCTACTGGACCACACTGTCTCAAAATAGCAAACGCTGCCCAGGACTAGGATGCTAAGGAAGTCGACTTATCTAGAAGCCTGGAGACACTGAGGAGACCACTCTCCCATCACGCCAGGGCGGAGTGACCTTCCCAACATGCAATCGGGTGACGACCCCCCTCCCCCCCTCACGCCGCAGCTTCCACCTTCGTGATAGAAGAGAAAGGAATTGGACCGCTAAGTGTGAACGTCTGCCGTTTTGAAAACCTGTTCCTCTTTCTTAAGTCTTTCATCAGCGCGAAAGCCGGGCAGCAATGGCCTAAATGTCCTTCCCTTTTTTGCACGAAGCCCCAACTCTAGGTGCTGCTTCGCGCTACAATGGAGGTGATGAGCCGCTGTGCTGGGGTGAAGGGGGGAGTAGGGGGAGGGGTAGGCAGGCTGGGGAGGAACACGTGACCATTCCTGGCCACCAATGACGGACGCGGTAGCCTAGGCTGCGCGATGTTTCCAGGACCTGTGAGCGGGAGTGGCGCGTGGGTCTGGCTAACGATTGCTAGTCCGTGACAGGTATGCGCAGGCGCACTGCAATCCCCATACGTTACGTCGGGCCCCCACGCGCGCTTGTTAAAGACTGCTCCAGGCTCGAGGTGTTGAGTGTATATGTAGGTGAATTTTTGAGGGGGGGGAGTTTGGGGGGTTTGGAGTCACGTGACAACAGCGGGCCAGTCACAGGCTGAGGAGGTGGCATCGTATTCCCGGAGCCCCGGGGTTCGATGTATATCGGGGTGCGAAATGTTTCACCGCGGTTCGATCCAATTAGGGTGACCCGAGGGCTTGGTTGGAGGCGTGTGTTCCGCCTGCGGGCCCAGAGGGGGCTTATACCTGGCGGATGGGGAACGGGCTCGCTCAGATAACGCATGGTTAGGTCTCCCACAAAATGGCTGCTCGGGAAGCCGGGGAGGCTGGGGAGTTGTGGGGTCACGTGAGGAGGCTGGCAGCGCGTGCTGCGGGCGAGGGGTGGGGGTGGGGCCGAAAGAGCCTGTGTATCACGTGGCCTCGTCTCCACCGCAGGAGGGCGGCCTTAGCCAGGTGGTTTTTTTAGATCTTTGGCTGCCTGAGATGGTGGAAGAAAGACGGCATGTGTAGGAAGTGTAGTGTAGCGGGTAGAGCCAACTGGGTTTAGTAACAGGTAGAACTGGATTTAAAAGCCCGTCCCAGATTCTTAAGAACTGTGTGATTCTGGTCAAAGTCAATATTTTTGAGCCTTACTTTCTCCATCTGTGAAATGGCTATAATAACACAGATCTCACAGGGTTGTGTTTGAGAGAATCGTGAGCCATTATTAACTGCTTCCGTAAGCCGTAAATAAAGGAGGAATAAATCTTATTCATGCCAAAAATAAAACGTGATGCTTGGCTTATTGTAAGTATTAATATTACAGGAAACCAGCCATCGGACCATTCTCACCCATTTCTTTTCCAAAAAAATGCCTCTTTCCTCCACTTCCTCTCCAAACGAACAGAATGACTGTTTTAAGCTGTTTCTCCTCTTCTCAATGTGCTCTTCCTTTCATTTTTCCTCCTTTGAGATTTGGTGAAGAGCCCAGTAGGAGGTAATTGTTATACTAACTAGGCCATTGCTTCCTGATAGGAACGGTAAATTATTTATGATGGTTTCTACTACCTTTTGACTCCAGTTGAAGCTCTTGGCCCACATGCTTCCTTGAAAGAACCACCCAGGCAGAAGTTCTTGTCACAGATAGGTGAAACTGAAATTATCAGAAAGGGAAATGATTGGTGATGGAGCCAGATATCTGTTATCACGAGGCCTTAAAGAAAGCTGTGTTGGACTCGAATCAGAACGATAAGAATTTGCATTCTTCCACAGACACTTAGTAGCTGTGTGACTAGGAGCCAGTCAGGGCATCTATTTCCTCATCTGTAAATTGGGAATAATAACAGCACCTATCTGTAGCAGTTGTTATAAGGATCAAATGAGATAACATGTAAAGCACTTTAAGGTGCTACATAAATGCTAAATGTTTAAAGTGGCCCTGAAAGAAACATGAAGTTCTTTGTAGATAATTTGGAAATCGACAATTTTTTGGCAATGTGTCAGGTGCCTTCTGAAATACGAAGTTCAAAGAGGGATCTTGCTTTTAATTATTAATTATAAGCTCCTATAGCAAACTAGATACTCTCTTGAAAAAATATTTGTGAAATGCTTTTCAGACTTTAATGTTATGTAACTTGTGTAGTTATTCAATATTTATTAATAGTGTCAGTGATTGAGTCTTTGAAGAATGCAAATAATCTTTAAGTTTATATGGTAAGAAAAAAAGATGAGAATTGTGAAGTTTTTGAGGAGATTGGCAGAGTAATTAGCCTATTGTTTACTGCAGCCATTAATGGTTTGAATAAGCTTCCTAAACAAATGAGATTTGAATTTTCAGTTTAATTCCTGTTAATTGAGTGGATGCCTGGCTTTTCTACAAGACACAGATCCTTCATGAAAATTGTGTAGAGGAGTTTGTTGTCCTATGAGGCCACTAAGTGGTATATTGTATAAAGCATTAATCTTGGAGTTAGGATCACCTAAGCTCAAATTCTGCTTCAAATGAAATAATATTTGTGAAAGTGCTTACTAGCACTGTGCCTGGCACAGGTTAGGTGCTATATAAATTCTTGTTCCTTTCTTTTCCCTCTCCCCTTCAGGTGCTAGTTGTGTGACTCTGATCAGGTCATATAACCTTTCTCAGGTTTGGTTTCATCCTCTGAGAAATGGGGGTAATAATATTGTCTACCTCACAGGATTGTTTAGAAGATCAAATGAAATAATATACGTAAAGTGCTTTTGCAAACCTTGAAGTGACATATAAATGTTAGTTATTGTTATTTGCATATTTGAAGTGAGAGATCACATCCATCAGTAAGAAAACATAAAAGAAGGTATAGAGTTGGGTTTGGAGTGAGACGGTAATGCCAAGAACCTTTATTTGATAGGTAGGAATGGGGGGAGAATATATTAATCATGCTTTTGACTATTGAGTGTGGCACATGTCCACCCAGATGGTAATTGCTGCCCAGTAGTTTTTTAATTGTCAAGACATCCTTTCTATACCCGACTGCAACACTGTATGTCTTAAATTAACAGATTCCAAAAGGCCCCCTGCATTTAGGAGTGATCTAAAAAGAGTCGCTGCACATATCCAGGCAGATACTGAATCTTACTTTTTCCACCTTCACATCTCTTGCATCTGACCCTTTCTCTTTGTTCACTCATTCATCTACTGACTTAGTTCAGGCCCTCCTTCTCTCTCAGCTTCCTCGTTGGTCTCTGCCTTAAATCTCCCTCCTCTAGTCTATCCTACTTATTGCATAGATCTGACCAGGCTACTTCATTACTCACTCAACTTTAGTGGCTTCTTATTGTTTCCAGAATAAAGTATAAATTCGTCTGTTCAGCTTTTAAAATTCTACACAACCTGGCCTTAACCTGTCGGCCTCACTGAACATTGCTCTCGTCCAGCATTTTGTGATCCAGCCAAATTAGCCTCTCTATTATTCCTCACACAGTACCCTCCATCCTTCATCTTTAGGTCTCAAGCACCATTTTCTGCATGAAGCCTTTCTTTATTCTTCCCACTGTTAATGCCTTCTCTCCCAAACTACCTTGTATTTCCCTATGATTTTTATATATGTATTCGCTTTATATTTATGCTTTATTTATTTATGTGTGTACTTCTGTCCTAATGGAATGTAAGCTCCTTGATTTAAAAAGGCAAATGCAAAAGGGGGAGGCATTTTTCATTGTAATCAGGAATGGCATAATTAAGAGTATTGAGGTGAAAGTTAGCAAAAGAAAAGTTAGATTTGTAATAAGTAAATTGAGAGAGAAGACTGTTTAAACTGTGGGTAGAAGGATTTTGATTAATCTTAGGTGCTTTTGGATATGTGTATTAACAGTTCCCACTGTGGATATAGCTATAAGCTATATATGTACATATATATACACACGTGACATTTTTGAGGTCAGTGGTCTAAATAATTTGTAAGCAAGGTTGTAGTGTTATCTGGACTCAGGGTAAGGATAATGCTTGTTGTCTGTTGGCTTTAGCCATGGAATGAAGCTTGTCCTATATTTTTCTTGTCCTTTAGCAAGGGAATGGGATTACATAGATCTTTAAATTGTAAGGGACAAAATCAGTTATTCAGAGTTAGATTACAAAATATCCCCAAGTATTAATTAAGTTGGGCCTGCCTTCTTATAATTCAATAATAATAATAACTGAAGTAGATACTGTTAAATCTCCATTATAAAGAGGTTCAAGGATATAATAACACTTTCCCATGGTCCTACAGTGCTGCTAACATATCAGAATTGAGAATCAAACCCAGGTCACTTGACTTCAGGTCTAGCATTCTTGTTGTACCATCCTGCTATAAGACATGTTTATAAGTACTACTTTAGATCAAGTTGAAGTGTCCAAGTTTTTTACTGTACTGAAATTTCACTGGAACATATATTCTTGGGAATATTGCTTTTTAAAGTTTTTAAGTGGCAATTGGTACCCATGAGAGTCCTTAGCATACCTATTGTGGCTACTTTTAGTTAAGGATCTCTGCTTTTCCTTGACAGGTAGGGCTTTCTGTCTAGATATTTGACCTGTAATTAACTTTTTTGGTTTACTTTGTGATAGTAGCAATGTTCTGGCTAGCTATTGAATAAAGAAAAAGTTGCTAGAGGGGCTGAGGAGAAGGAGTAGAGGGTGAACATCAAATTCACATAGGTAATTAATAAATATTCAGTGAATTAATGTATTTTTCAAATGTGACCTATGAATGTCTAAACATATAAAAGTATTTCCCTGTTAGCTGACAGTTGGTAGATAAAAAAGATAATAAATGTATTTTTTTTAACCTGTTTAAAGGAAATAGGAAAAGACTCCTTTGTTTTTTATAAACTCAAGTAACCTCTTTTTTTCCCCGAGGCATTGGGGTGAAGTGACTTGCCTAGGGTCACACAGCTAGTGTGAAGTGTCTGAGGTCAAATTTGTTTTTTTTTTCTTTTTTTCCTTTTTTCTTTTTTTATTAATTTATTTATTTTTAGTTTTCAACATTTACTTCTACAAGATTTTGAGTTCCAAATTTTCACCCCATCTCGCCCCTCCCCCACCCCAAGATGGCATGCATTCTGAATACCCCTTCCCCTAGTCTGCCCTCTCTTCTATCTGTCCCCCCCTTCTCTTATCCCCTTCTTCTATTTTCCTGTAGGGCAGGATAGATTTCTGAAACTCATTTCCTGTATTTCTTATTTCCCAGTTGCATGTGAAAACATTTTTTTTAAAACATATGTTTTTACAACTTTGGGTTCCAAATTTTCTCCCTTCCTCCCTCCCCACCCACCCTCATTGAAAAGGCAAGCAACTCAATATAGGTTATACATGTGCAGTTATGCAAAACACTTCCACAGTAGACATGTTGTGAAAAACTAACTCTATTTCCCTTAATCCTATCCTGCCCCCCAATTATTCTATTCTTTCTTTTGACTCTTTCCCTCCTCAGAAGTATTTGCTTCTGATTAGCCCCTTTCCCAATCTGCCCTCCTCTCTATCATCCCCTTGCTCTCTTATCCCCTTCCCCCCCTGTTTTCCTGTAGGGTAAGACAGATTTCCATACCCAATTGAGTGTGTATGTTATTCCCTCCTTAAGCCAAATCCTATAAGAATAAGATTCACTCATTCCCTCTCACCTTCCCCTGTTTCCCCTCCACTGTAAGCGCCTTTTTCTTTTTTTGTGAGATAATTTACACTGTTCTACCTCTCCCTTTTTTCTTCTCCCAGTATACTCCTGAGGTCAAATTTGAACTCAGGTCTTTCTGAATCCAGGGCTGGTGCTCTATTCACTGTGCCATCTTGCTGCCCCGCAAGTAACCTTTTCGTGGATGGAGATGGAAGAGGAAGGATAGGAGAAACATTTATTTTATTGCATTATTAGCAATAGACAATTTCATAATAATTAGTTAACAAAACACCATCTTATGGGCCTTTAGCTGATGTTTAGAAGTATTTTTATTATGGTGAATTCTTCATATTAATGGTATTGGTTGTGATAGGATTTGGTCTATATAGAATTTCATTTTGCAGTAAGCATGATTATAATTTTTTTTTTGGTCACAGAGATATTCTAGGAGTGTTTTAATCTAAAGGAATTTGTAATTCTTATTCTTAGGAAGAAAGCTATTATAATAGTTTTCACTTGCCTACTCTCCCACCCACCTGCTCTGTGCAGTCAGAATTTCTATTTTAATGTTAGATATGTGCTTTCAGAGTCTTTGCTTCAGAAGAGAATTGGCAATGACAATAAAGCCAGTAGTATCTGCAGTACTTGCGCCTATCTGAATTCTATATGAGGTGCACTGGGGGACATACAATATAAATAAATGTATGAGCTCTACTCTTAAGAAACTTACAATTAAATTGAAAAAGTTAAACATTTATTTAAAAAAACTTAAGGTTGAAAAGCATCAGCAGTAAGTTCAAAATGGTATGGTTGAAACAGAAGATAAGTATCTGGAGAATGTGACATAAAGGAGTGATCAGAGTTGGGTATAATCAATCATGTTTTATAGCAGTTTTTGACAATCATATTCAGTTGGCAAAGCCTGTGCTTTCTTATGATCCTGGGGTCAGATAGTTTGCTTGGCAAGTACAAATCATACGAACATTTAATTGTCTTTGTTTTTATATTAAAAACTTATTGTATTTTTAAAGATACTTCAGTCAGAATAATTAATTTATCTTGTATCAGTTTGATACGAGATTAATTTCTTTTTTCCGTTCAATGAAGGGTCTTTCTCTTTTTTTCAAGGAAAATAGGCACTAAGTGCCTGTTGATTTATTAGTTATAGCATTTGGGGGAGCAAGTCTTGTGGGTTTTAAATATTCTCCTAGTAATAAGTAACACAGATACTCTTTGACCCAATGTTAGTGTTAACTTTTTTTTTCTTTTTTCTCTCTTATTTAGTATTTTTTGTACTTCCTTTGGATTTGACCTTCCAGTGCTTTAGACAGTGTCTCACTGCCTGTAACACTGCCACATATTCACATGGATTTGATCCCATCAATGTGTCTCATCCCTCTAATAATATTGAACATAATCCCCCTATTTTCATCTATCCTATGCATCTCTTGTCCATGTCTTCTTAATAATTTCATCACATGGTACTAAACCTTCCTCATTTCTTATTGTCATTGAGAAGACACCATTAGAACACACTGGTTGTTTCATTTGTCCCTTACTCTCACCATATTACCAGCCCTTCTCATTTTTTAACAATTTATTTCCACAACATTTATTACTCTGGTTCTCCTTTGTAGTTCCTTATTCATCATGTGTTATATCTGCTCATAATCACCACCTACAAAAAAAGAAACTACAAAGGCTCTTGAGTTAGATAAATAGTACATATAATAACGAAAGCTCTTTTTATTTCTGTGCTTTCTAATGTATTTAATAGGAATGAGTGTTGGAACTTGTCAAAAGCCTTTTCTGAATCTATTGATAAAATCATGTGATTTTTCTTGTTTTTGTTATTAATATGATCAAATATGTTTATTATTTTTCTAATATTGAATCAGCCCTGCATTCTTGGTATAAGTCCAATCTTGTATATAATCATTGTGATATATTACTGTAGTCTCCTAATATTTTATTTTAAAATTTTGTATCGATATTCATTAAGGTTACTAGTCTACAATTTTCTTTCTCTGTCTTGACTCTTCCTGGTTTAGGCATTAAGGCCATATTTGTATCATAGAAGGAATTTGGTGAGACTTCTTATTTTATTATTCTTTTCAAAAAGTTTATGTATTCTTGGAATTGTTCTTTTTAAAAAATATTTTTTATTTCATTAAATATTTGCTAATTACATGTAAAAATTTTTAACATTCATTTTTTAAAAATTTGAGTTACAAATTCTTTCCTTCCCCCCTCACTCCTTGAGAAGTCAAGCAATATGATTTAAATATCAATTTTACATGTGAAGTCATGTAAAACATTTTCATATTAATCATGTTGCAAAAGAAAAGCACACACGCACAAAAGAAAAATGAAGAAAGTAAAAAAAGTATACTTCGGTCAGTATTCAGAGTTTATTTGTTCTCTCTCTGGAGGTGGATAGCATTTTTCATCATGGGTTCTTTGATGTTGTCTTGATCAGAGTACCCAAGTCTTTCACAGTTGATCATTGTTACAGTATTGCTGTTATTACCTACAATGTTCTCCTGGTTCTGTTTACTTCACTTTGTATGAGTTCATGTAAATCTTCCCAGTCTTTTCAGAAACCAACCCTGCTCATTATTTCTTATAGCAATAGTATTCCATCACAATCATATACCACAGCTTGTTTAGCTATTCCTCAGTTTATGGGCATCCCCTCAATTTCCGTTTCCTTGCCAGCACAAAAAGAGATGCTATAAATATTTTTGTATAGATAGGTCCTTTTCCCTTTTCTTTGATCTCTTTGGGATACAGACCTAGTAACGGTATTGCTGGGTCAAAGAGTATGCACTGTTTTATAGCCTTATGGGCATAGTTTCAAATTGTTCCCCAGAAGGAATTAATTGTTCTTTAAATGTTTGTAGAATTCACTTGTAAATCCATCTGGTTCTGTTTCCTGCCTCCCTCCCCTTTTGGGAGTTCATTTATGACTTACTCATTTACTTTTCCTAACACAGGATTACTTAAGTCCTCTGGGCAGCAAGTTGGTACAGTGGTGGTAGGTCTGGAATAAGAAAGAGCTAAGTTCAATTTCAGGCTCAGGAACTTACAAGCTATGTTACCCTGGGCAAGTAACTTCACATGTGGTTGCCTCAGTTTCCTGAACTGTAAAATAGGGATAATAATAGCACCTGTCTCCTAGAGTTGTTGTGAGGATCAAATGTGATATGACAAGCACTTAGCACAATGCCTGTCACATTATACGTGCTTAATAAATACTTGTCCCCTTTCTTCTATTTACTGTTCTATTAATCTGGGCAATTTATATTTTTGTAAACATTCATTCATTTAATTTAGGTTGTCAGTTTTATTGGCATGTAGTTAGGTAAAATAGTTCCTAATAATTTCTTTTATTCTTCGATGGTTATAAATCCCCCCCCCCTTTTTTTTTCAGTTTTGGTACTGGTAATTGGCTTTCTTTTTTCTTTCTAATCAAATTAGCTAATAACTATTTTTTAAAACAGTTCCTAGTTTTATTTAATCAAATGGTTTTTCCTTTGTTTTTTTTTTCAATCTTTTCATTGATTTTCAGGATTTCCATTTTGCTCATTAGTTGGGGGTTTTTAATTTGTTGGTTTTCTAGTATTTTAAGTTGCATGCCTAATTTATTGATCTGCTTTTTATCAATTTGAATGCAGATCGAAGCATACTCTTTGCTACTTTTTTTTCTCTTCTGTTGAGTTTTGTTTCTTCTTTCTGGTGGTTCCTCCTATTGGTTACTTTTATTGATGAAAGTGTTTAGACATATAAATTTCCGACTAAGAACTTATTTGGCTTCATTAAAAAAAAATGATGTGCTATTTTATTGTTTTTATTATCTTTTTTGAAATTATTGATTGTTTCTATGATTTGTTCTTTGACTTATCCATTCTTTGGATTTAGGTTACTTAGTACCCAATAAATTTATTAACCTTTGCTTCTAAGACCCTTTATTGATTGTAATTTTTATTGCATTATGGTCTGAAAAATCTGCATTTAATAATTCTACTTTTATGCATTTGTGAAATTTTTGTGACAAGACAAGGTTAATTTTTTTTTTTTTTGGTGAGGCAATCAGGGTTAAGTGACTTACCCAGGGTCACACAGCTAGTAAGTGTCAAGTGTCTGAGGCTGGATTTGAACTCAGGTTCTCCTGACTCCAAGATTGGAGCTTTATTCACTGAGCCATCTAACTGCCTCGACAAGGTTAATTTTTGTGAAGGGGGTGGTCATGCACTGATAAGAAATATGTATATTCCTTCCTGTTCTCATTAAGTAGTCTCTAGGGGAGCTACCATATCTAATTTTTATAAAATTCTATTCAGGTCTTTCATATCTTTTTTTGGGGGGGTTAGTTTTATCTAGGTCTGAAAGGGGTAAATTGAAGAACCCCACTATTATAGTTTTACTGTCTACTTACTTTTGTAACTTATTTAACTTTTTCTTTAAAAATTTCGATGCTATACTATTTAATGTATATATACTGTATTGATATTGATCCATTTCTTTTTTTAAATTAATTTATTTTGATTTATCAACAATCACTTCCATATGCTTTTGAGTTTAAAATTTTTCTCCCCCTTCCTCCCCACCACCCTCCCCACCACCCTCCCCAACATAGTGCACAATCTGATATAGGCTGTACATATACATTCCTATTAAACATATTTTCACATTAGTGATGTTGTAAGTAAAAATTAGAACCAATAGGAGGAACCACCAGAAAGAAGAAACAAAACTCAACAGAAGAGAAAAAAAAGTAGCAAAGAGTATGCTTCGATCTGCATTCAAATTCCACAGTTCTTTCTTTGAATGTGGATAGCATTTTCCATCACAAGGCCTTTGGAGATGTCTTAGATCCTTGTATTGCTGGGAAGGGTTAAGTTTATCAATATTAGTCATCGAACAATGTGGCCGTTATTGTGTACAACTTTCTCTTGGTTCTGCTCACTTCACTCAGCATCAGACCATACAAGTCTTTCCAGGTTTTTCTGAAGTCAGCCTGTTCATCATTTCTTATAGCGCAATAGTATTCCATTACATTCATATACCACAACTTGCTCAGCCATTCCCCAATTGATGGTCATCCTCTCAATTTCCAATTCTTTGCCACCACAAAAAGAGCTGCTATGAATATTTTTGTACATGTGGGTCCTTTTCCCATTTGTATGATCTCTCTGGGATATAGCCCTAGAAGTGCTATTACTGGGTCAAAGGGTATGCACATTTTTATAGTCCTTTGGGCACAGTTCCAAATTGCTCTCCAAAATGGTTGGATCAGTTCACAACTCCACCAACAATGCATTAGTGTTCCAATTTTCCCACATCTTCTCCAACATTTATCATTTTCCTGTTTTGTCATGTTGACCAATCTGATAGGTGTGATGTGGTACCTCAGAGTTGTTTTGTTTTGCATTTCTCTAATCAATAGTGATTTAGAGCATTTTTTCATGTGATTCTAGATGGCTTTAATTTCTTCATCTGAGAACTGCCTGTTCATAACCTTTGACCATTTATCAAAATGGATATTGATACATTTCTAAGATACCTTTTAGCAAATGTAGCTTCCCTGTTTCTCTCTTTTAATTAGTTCTATTTTTTACTTTTGATTTGTTTGAAATTACGATTGTTATTCTTTACTTTTTTACTTTAGCTAAAACCTAATGGATTTGGCCACAGCCCCTTATTTTAACTTAATGTATATCTTTCTGTTTTAAGTGTTTCTTGTAAACAACATAATATTGAAATCTGGCTTCCAATCTATTCTGCTGTCCTCATTCATTTATGAGTGAGTTCATCGCCTTCATATTCACTGTTATGACTGTTAACTGTGTATTTTCTTCCATCTAATCTCTTATACTTTTCTTTCTCCCTTCCCCTTTTTAAGAGTTTATTTTATTTTTGACTAATTCCTCCCTTAATTTACCTTCCCTTTTATTTCCTCCCCTTTCCCTTAACCCCTTTTTCTTCCGTTTCCTGCTACATGAAATGTATTTCCATACCCAACTGTTTGTGTGTATGTGTGTGTGTGTGTGTGTGTGTGTGTGTATACATATATATGTAGTCTTCCTTCCTTTGACTAGTTCAAATAAGAGAATCAAATGTTGCTCATTCCCTGCCATTCCCTCCTCCCTATTGTATAGACTTTTACTTGTGTCCCTTCCCCAATTATTTGAAATTATTTTCCTTATTCTTCCTTTGTTCACCCCTTTTCCCTATGGATTTCTTTCCCCCTCCATTTCAGTTTTTCTTTTAAGATCACACAAACATTGCCTAAACACTTTGAAATCTGTCTAATTAGATTCTCTATGTGGTCTGTGATGATGCTAGAGTTCTGAGCAGATACATATATCCTCTGAGCCCTATATAAAAATGTAAACATTTTATCCTTATTTAGACTCTTATGTTTTGCTCACTCATATGTACCTCTTTATGATTCTTTTAACTTCTCTGTTTGTTAGTTTTTTATTACACAGTACTGGTTTTTGTGATCAGGAATACTTTGGAAATCTTCTGTTTAATTAAAAGTTCATTTCCCACCCTTAGGATTATGCTCAGTTTTGTTGGGTATGTTATTCTTAACTGTAAGCCTAGATCTTTTGCCTTCTTGACTATCATATTCTCCGCACTTTACTCCTTTTTGTAGGCAGCTAGAAGACACAGTGGATGGAAAGCTGGGCTTAGAGTCAGGGAAGATCCGAGTTCAGATGTGACCTCAGACACTTACTAGTTATGTGACTCTGGGCAAGTCACTTAACTTCTGTCTACTTCAGTTTTCTCAGCTGTAAAATGGGGCCAATAATAGAACATACCTCACAGGATAAAGATCAAGTGAGATAATATTTGTAAAGCACTTAGTATACATAGAGTCTGGCACATAGGTACTTAATAAATGCTTTTCCCTTCCCCTTTCCTTTTCCCTTTATAGTAGTGGCTGCCAAATTGTGTATATAATCCTGTGTATATAATGTGTCTCCTTGATACTTGAATTCTTTCTTCTGACTACTTACATGTAGTATTTTTTCTTTGACTAGGAGTTCTGGATTTTGGCTAAATTTTTGGGAGTTTTCATTTTGGTGATTTTTGTCAGGAGGTGACTGGTAGATTCTTTCTGTCTCTCATTTGCTCTCTGCCGAGAAATCTGTACATTTCCCTTTATGAGTTCATGAAATATGGTGTCTGGACTTTTTTATTTTTGGTCATGGCATTCAGATAGTCCAATGATTCTTAAATTATTTCTCCTCAGTCTGTTTTCTAGGTCAGTTGTTTTTGCTATGAGATACTTTGCATTTTCTTTCTTTTTTTTTTTAGGCATTTGTCTTTGTTTTAATATTTCTTGATGTGTCAAGGAGTCATTAGGTTTCATCATGTCAATTCTAATTTTCAAGAAGTTATTTTCTTGGGTGAGGTTTTATGCCTTTTAAGCTGTTAATTATTTTTTCCATGTCTTTCTTCCATAACTCTCATTTCTTCTCCCTTTTTCCCTCTACTGCTCTCATTTGGTTTCTGAAATAATTTTTTAGCTTTTTAAATTGAAAAAAACAAACAAACCAAAAAACAACCCAACTCTTGATTTAACTCTTCCAGGAATTCTGATTGGATGTGTGCCCAATCTGTGGTTTTCTTTGAGGCTTTGCTTGTAAATATTTTGGAGTCCTTTCTTCAGAATTTGTGTCTTGAGCTTCTCTGTTACCATAGTATTTCTTTATAATAATGGTTCTTTCCCCTTCCTTCCTTCCTTCTTTGCTACTTCCCTCCAGCCTACTTCTTGACTTTGGACTTTATGTTATAGCTAGGTTATACACACTTTTGTGAATGATGTCTGGGCTGAGATTTTGTCTTCTTGGGGCCTTCCGCTTCTTTCTTCAGTATTGAGTGTTATATTATTGTTGTATCTCAGGGACAGCTCTGGCTGGGGATCTGCACGCTTTCAGTGTTCCCAAAGTGATGTGACCCTGGACAAAGTTGTCCTCATTTCCTCCTGTTCTGAGTTCTGCAAGTTCCTGCCCCCAGGTTTGGGTCTTTGTATTTGTCTCTGCAAGTTGCAGTACAGTGCTCCTGGACTCAGCCACTACCAGCTAGCCCACTTGGAAGCTCAAGAAATTCAAAGTGACCAAACTGAAGGCTCACTTTTGGTCTGGCATTCTTGCCCTGGTTATTCCATTGCTGGTTTCAGCCTGGGCTGGATGCTTGAACTGAGTCCCTGTTCTCCTCCTAGGATCAGAGCCACCTACTATTTGTTTCAGAAATGGTTTCTCTTGAGGCCCAGGTCTTTTCCAGTTTGCCCCGGATTTATGACCGGGGTCTGGGTAGTGAACAATAGATCTGCCAGATGGCAGCTTTTCTTGCACCTTTCACTAGTTTAGAGTTCCTGTGCAATCTTTTCCTGCCTTGGTGCTTTCTTCTTGGTGCACAGTTTATATCCAAACTCCTTCAGTCCCTGGGCACTAAAATGCTCTGCCAGAAGCCTTCTCAGTGTCTGCAGACCTCTGTCCATCTCCCAGTGCTGATGAACTGGGCTGATAAAATGACTCGTGATCGTTTTCTTGGATTTCCTGATCAGAATTTGGTCTGGTGTATTTTCTAGATCTTTGTGGAAGAGGGAAGTGTGTCTGTGTGTGTTGGGGGGGCAGCTGGGTTGTATTTTTTTCCTGCTATTCTGCCATCTTGGCTTTGCCTCCAGTAATACTCATTTTTAATTCTTAGGAGACGAGTGTTCCATTAACTAATAACCATATAACCACACTGGTAGAATGTTGAAATTAAAAAGATGAGTCATTATTTCAGGGAGAAATTTGTGTTCATTAAAGGAACTTTATTTCCCAAAGACTATTCAGCTCCCCTAGCTTCTTCCTGTTTAATTATAGGCCCACTGTATCCTTTTTCAGTGTTTGTCCAATATCTATACTGGATGAACTATACATACATTATAAATCTGATTTAATGCTCTAATTTGGACAAAAGGCATTCTATATGAACTTAGTTTTTTCTAGGTGGATGGTTGGACCAAATTGTTTTCAGTGTTTATTAATCTTGTCCAGGAAGCTCTGAAGTGTTCTTGGGCTTGATGCAACCAGTACAATGTCACTGGCAAACAGAAGAATTCAAGAGGACCTCACCATAGGGAATCCCTCTTCTATTTGGACTTTACATCTTCTCTACTCTCTGACAGTGCTATATACCCTTGGGGAGCAAATGTCTTGTATGCCTCACTTGTTATTAATGACAGGATAATCAAACAAGGATATCTCTGTTTTATTTTTCAGGAAATCTTTTGTTATTTCACCATATATGTGGGAGAGAGATATCTTGTTGAAAGACAACTTCAAGGTAATATTTTGCTCTACTGAATCAAAAGCTTTTTATAGTCAACAAAGAATAGGCACAATGAGATTTTGCATTTTCTGTATCTTTGTCGATTATGTGATGATAAATATGTGATCTATTATGGACTATCACTTTTGAAAGTTAGCTTGTTCCTTACTAATACTGTCATTAAGGTTGCCTTTGATATGTGCATATATTTTGTAAAAAAAATTTTATATTTACTAGAAGATAGACTCAAGCATATATGTATATATGTGTATATATGCATGCATGTATGTGTGCATATATGTATATTAGTATGTCAATTGTTGATGTTTTCCTTGTTGCTCTTTGGAGGTTATTAATGGGGTCTAAGATTTTTTCCTTACCTTAAGATATTTTGTGAATTGATCTCTTAACACCCTCACATATGTATTGCCTCCAACATTACTCTTCTTATTTTAAAAATTGTTTTTATTCTGAACTTAATAAACATTAAATAAAATGAGCATCTCTATATACAAAGTAAACTGGATAATGAGGATTGTGTGTACAAAACCATGAATCTTTATTATGTGTAAATTGCTTTTCCTTTTAAATTTTATTATGTTTATAGTTTTAAGATTTATTATATATAAATTTAGTATGTTACTTTCAAGGCAGTCTTGCTCATCTGTGTTTCCTTCTGAACTTCTCTTTGCTTCTGTGCATTTTAGAAAATGTGAAATGTTTCAGTGACTTTTTTGTTTTCTCTTTTTGACAATTCTATTGCTAGCCGTGTTCTCCCTTGCAAATTTCCCATTTCCCTAATAAAAAAAAAGGAAAACTAAAACCCTTATAAAAATATGAATGGTGAAGTAAAATCCCCACATTCACCATGTTTGAAAATTTATATCTGATTTTACTCCTTAAGATCTTCACATTTCTCTCAGAAGGTGCTTTGGAAATGGGATTGGTCATTTCATTGTTCTAATTTCTTAAGTCTTTCAAAGTTTTTCTTACAGTGTCATTATTATATCAGTAGTTTTGGCTCTATCTGTATCACTCTATATAAATGTATACAAATCTTTGTAGGTTTCCCTGGAAAAGTTCCTTTCAGCATTTATTAGACACAATAAAATTCCATTATGTTTCTATATCATAATTTGTTCAGTCATTATCTTCTTGACGGCATCCCCTTAGTTTTCAGATCTCCCTTCTCTCTTTAGCCTTCAATCTCTCCTTCTCTATTAGCTCCTTCCCTACTGCCAAAAAACATACTTATGCCTTCTCCAACCTTAAAAACCCTCACTTCATCCAATCATCCATATACGATATCTCTCTTCCCCTTATTGGGTAAACTCCTTGATAAAGCCATCTATACTCAGTGCCTCTACTTACTGTCCTCTTATTTTCTTCGTAATTTTCTGTTATCTGCCTTCTGACCTTATAATTCAACTTATGACCAATAATTCAAAGTTAGCAGTGATCTTTAAAAAAAAAATTATTTTTAGCTTTTACAAAGAGATATTTACTTCAAAGGAATAAAGCAGATAAACAGCTTAGCTGAGTTGCTATAGGTAAGCATTCTAGGTTGGTTTAAATGCCAGAGAACAAAAAGAACATTTTTATTAGACAGTAGTCATCTAGTCATTATAGATTTCTCACATTAAACTTATTATCAGTACTTTTCCTGGACTCAGTAATACAGAACATGTCAGTATATCATTACTTAAATATAGAATTCAGTAATACAAAAAGTATCAAACAATTAGCATGTGAAAAATTTCCCAAATTATATTAATGAAACTGACTTGTGATGGAACACTCACACCTCTCTCTCTCCAAATTTGACTGTACATTTACTGCGTTAAAAAATTACCAAATTTCTCTAGTATCCTATACTGTAGGGCTATCCAAAATAAAAAATCCTGGCCTGAGAATCTCTCTAGGGGTCACCCCCAAAAAGCAGTGGGCTCAATTTTATCTCAGATAAGACCTCACATCTAAAACTAGCCACTGTGCCCTCTATTACCTGAAAGTCAGGTGTGTTATATTTCACCCCTTCATATGCTTTAGAGGACTGGAGGGTTTCTAGGCTCTTCTGCAAATGGCTTCAGCCATTGTGTGTTCCCTCAGTGTAAGGGCTTCCCTGTTCCTCAGTTTCATTTAATCACTAATAGATCGCTTTTACAAAATAATATTTTCTCCAAAGGTATAAAACAATATGCTAACAACTTTAGTGTGGTTCCTATAGAGCACAGTTCCACTTCAAGCCCAGAATCCCCACTAGGGTTCGAGTTCCAGGCACCTTAGATTCTCAGAGGTTTCTTGCCAGGCTAGCTGGTTACAGCATCTTACCTGCAATCCTGGCTCCAAAGTCACCACGGCTCAAACTCCTGAGTCCATTGGGGATCACCACTTGCACATGAAACAGACAAGGAAAAACAGAACAAGACAAATATCCCTAGTCACAATGTCTAAAAGGAGGAATGGGGTAGACTCCTTCCCAGTTCAGTTCATGGTTCTTGTACTGTGGGTGAACTGTGATCTTCACACTCTGGTCAGAGTATTCATGAAAGAAAGACTGTCTCATTCTAGCCAGTTTTTAAAGATGCAGCCAATCAAATGAGGCTACTCTCAACAACCTGGTAGGGAACATATAAGGGGACTCAGGGAAGCAGGGTTCTTTCATGTTAGACCTTTTGGGCATGTTCCTAAGACCGCAGTACATACCTCCCCTTATCTGAAAGTTGGCATCTTCAACAAATAGGCATGGGTGCATTTTTTTGTTAACACACTCCTTGTTCCAAATTCAAAATCATCCTCTATGGTCTCTGGGGAGGCATAAATAATTTCCATTCACATGCTTCCCTGGTGTCAGGTCTCAAAACAGTCATTGTTGACTGATGTGATATAATGACATGTACAAACAAAAATTACAATTATCCCCAAATACAAAGTTTTGCAGATTCACAAAACAAGGAACATTATACAAAGTTTGCCAAATATTTCTGCTTTCTTAGTCTTAGCTTTGCAGGGCCTTTCTCAACCCACAAGCAAAAGAAAGAGCAGAAACAGACCAAGAAAATTGGCTTCTTGTTTCAGAGGGAAACCTTACCTGCACTGAACTTTTCAAGTTAAATGGACCTCTTCCCACAGAGATTTTGGACTTAGAGGCCCCTAGGAAGTCACCCTTTTCTCAGTTGAGAAAACTGCCTGGGGGTGGAAACTCTGTCATGTTTCCCTCCATGCATAATACAGCCACCCAACTGGGGTTTGGACAAAAGGTATCCTTTTCTATGCGGGACACAACCAAAATTCTCTAGGGGTTCCTCTGTACTATAAGTAATTTCCTCTAGGTCCTTTTCTAAAAGGCACTGGAAATTTACCCCATGGATCTGTTACTGTCAAGATAAACAAAATGAAATTGCAAACTCACTCATTAGAACAAGAAGACAAGTAGTGTCAGAGAAGTTACAAACAGTGTCAACTACTTGTGAATAGTAGGCACAGGTGCCTTAACCTAAGAAGTTGTAGGGTATTTTGCTTTCACAAAAGGCAAGTAGTCTAAATTGCTTTTAAATACCAAAGAACAATAGGAATTTCTATTAGACAGCAACAATTTAATGATTCTAGATTTCTCACATTAAACTTAATAACCATATTTATACAGGACTCAGTAATACAAAATGTATGCGTATATCAATAACTATATACAGAATTCAATAATACAAAAAGTATCATTACTTAAATAGTAAAGCAATTGACAGATGAAAAATTTGCAAAATTGTTCCAATGGAACTGACTTGAAGTTTTCCCTTAAATATAGTGAGGAGCTCCCCTGCTTTTAAATTTCCATTTAAATACTGATAGCCAGATGAGCTTTTTCTTTTTAGATGAGCTTTTACAAAGAAGCCTTTGCTCCAAAGATGTAAAACAGATATGTGAACATAGAGTGCAATCCCAGTTTCAAATACAAAGCCTACTTTAGGCTTGAGTGCCAGGCGCCCCAGCTGGCTGCATCATCCTGCCTGCCATCCTCGATGCAAGGTCTGCATGGTCCAGACTCCCAGCTCTGGTGGGGACTACTGCTGGCCCCTAAAAAGGAGGAGGACAAAAAGGAACAGAACAAGAGAAACACCTCCAACCAGGAGTCTAAAAGGAGGGAGGAGAGATGTATCCCCTCCATCTCCTTTCCTTCCTTCTCTTTTGCTATGTTGTATCCCAAGCTCTCTCCTTTTGTGTAGGGGTAGTTGACAACTCTTGTGTGATCCTGACACTGGTTCCTTGATACTTGAAGTTTTTCTAGATTCTCATAGTATTTTTTTTTTTAATCTGAAAGCTCTGAATTTTGCCTATCATGTTCCTGGGAGTTTTCATTTTTGAAATTTTTTTTTCAGGAGATGACTACTGAAAGTCCGTTTTTACTGGCTGTCTCTTATGCCTGAAATTCCCTTTTTTCTCATCTCTGTCTGCTGGTTTCTCTGGCTTCCTCCAAGTTCCAACTGTCTATAAGAAGACTTCCTGATTCCCCTTAATGGTAGTGCCTTCCATTTGTTCATCAACTCCCAATTTATCTTGTCTATTTCTTATTTGTCCATAGGGTTTGTGTGTTATTCCTTTCTCTCCCCTCATTAAACTGTGTGATCTCCTTGAAAGCAGGTACAGTCTTTTGCCTTTATGTTTCTAGCACTTATCACAGTGACTGGCACATAGGAGGCACTTAATAAATGCTTGTTGACTTTATGTTTTCATTTTGCAAAGTAGTTCAAAGAGGTCTCTGGTTTTCTTTTATGACTTTTTATTGTTTTTGGGGGTTTTTTTGGTGGTTTTTAGGTGATTTAAGTGATTTTGTGAGTTTGTAGTTTTTAGGTGATTTAAATCAGGGCTTCTTAAACTTTTCCACTTGAGACCCCTTTTCACCTGAGAAATTTTTATGCAACCCTGGCTATATAGGTAGATAAAGTAGTATACAAATTGATTATTTACTGATAATAAATCATAAAGAAATTTATTTTAAAACAATTCTTGGTATACATATAATTTTACCATTTATTAAAAATGAAAACAAATTTGCATACTAATGAGATGATGTGCTTGTTTATTTTTATGTAAAGAATTAAATTTTGGCATAATATTTGATACTGCAGGACGTAGAGCATCTTCACTGTTTTTTCAGAGGTGATTGATATTTTGATTTTATAATTGTCAATGCTGAGAGCGCTGCTTTCCATAAATACGTAGTACAAAGTGGCTGTTTGGGCCATTCTAATTTTCCAGGAGTGTGTTACTTGGAAAAGATTTCACATATTTTAATTTTTTTTCTCTTCCAGGAATTACAGTAGAACACATTATTGGGGGCTTTGCTGGTGGTTGCTCTGGAGTTAATTCTCCTAGGCTTGTGTCTTGGATATTCCTGTAGTCATAAAATGTCTTTATTATCACTTTCTTATTCTGTTTATTCACATTTCTAGCTTTAGTTCCTAAATTGGGACTTTTGTCAGGGCTAGGCTCTAACTGCTATTGTACACTTGAATAGGCTAGTGGGCCCCACTTTGATCCCTATCTGTAATTGTTGACAGTCCTGACACTTCTCTTCCTCTGATGTCTGCTGTGCACAAAGTTTTGGTAGGTTCTAGGCTCACTTGTATCTTCTGGGTACAAAGTGCTTAACTCTTCAGGACAGCTTATGTTAGTTTGTTGAAAACTCAGATCCCATAGGCTATATGGATTGATCATTTTGCCCTCAGCAGGAGCTTTGCTTGTTCTCCCTTTGTGTGAGTCCACAGGCCGTGCCACCTTAGGGCTTCCTGTCTAGAATACTCTGGGGCTGTTGGAGCTGGCATACCAGTGTGCTGTGCTTGCCTCATGATAGCTTTTCTGCCTTGGTTTCTTCCTTAGTTTCTGCAGACTTCTGGGTGTCTCCTTTTCTTTTTCTTTTTCTTTTTTCTTTATTTTGATTTATCAATAATCACTTCCATGTGCTTTTGAGTTTAAAATTTTTCTCCCCCTTCCTCCCCACCAGCCTCCCCAAGATAGTGCACAATCTGATATAGGTTATACATTTACCTTCCTATTAAACATATTTTCACATTAGTGATGTTGTAAGTAAAAATTAAAACCAATAGGAGGAACCATCAGAAAGAGGAAACAAAACTCAATAGAAGAGAAAAAAATAGCAATTCAACTTTCATAGTTCTTTCTTTGGATGTAGATAGCATTTTCCATCACAAGGCCTCTGGAGATGTCTTAGATCCTTGTATTGCTGGGTAGAGTTAAGTTTATCACTATTAGTCATCGCACCACGTTGTCTGTTGTTGTGTACAACGTTCTCTTGGTTCTGCTCACTTCAGTCAGCATACAAGTCTTTCCAGGTTTTTCTGAAGTAAGCCTGTTCATCATTTCTTATAGCACAATAGTATTCCATTACATTCATATACCACAACTTGTTCAGCCATTCCCCAATTGATGGGCATCCTCTCAATTTCCAATTTTTTGCCACCACAAAAAGAGCTGCTATAAATATTTTTGTACATGTGGGTCCTTTTCCCATTTGTATGATCTCTCTGGGATATAGCCCTAGAAGTGCTATTACTGGGTCAAAGGGTATGCACATTTTTATAGCCCTTTGGGCACAGTTCCAAATTGCTCTCCACAATGGTTGGATCAGTTCACAACTCTACCAGCAATGCATTAGTGTTCCAATTTTCCCACATCTTCTCCACCATTTATCATTTTCCTGTTTTGTCATGTTGGCCAATCTGATAGGTGTGATGTGGTACCTCAGAGTTGTTTTGATTTGCATTTCTCTAATCAGTAGTGATTTAGAGCATTTTTTCATATGATTCTAGATGGCTTTAATTTCTTCATCTGAGAACTGCCTGTTCATATCCTTTGACCATTTATCAATTGGGGAATGACTTGTATTCTTATAAATTTGACTTAATTCTCTATATATTTTAGAAACGAGGCCCTTATCAGAAAGACTGATTATAAAAATTCTTTCCCAGTTTTCTATTTTCCTTCTAATCTTGGTTGCATTGACTTTGTTTGTGCAAAAACTTTTCAATTTAATGTAATCAAAGTTGTTGGATAGGCTGCTCTTAAGGTGACATATAGTTCAGCATTCTAACTCAAAGTTTTTCCAGCTTGGTGGGACCTCTTAGCTTTTAAATTCAATTAGGATAGTCTTCAAGAACCCTGAGTTACTTCTACATCAAGATGAGGCATTGGATTTGGGATTTACTAGTGCTTTGATTAAATGCTCAATTTTTTGAGAGATGATGGTGAAGCAAAGGTAGCTCCCACCACCTACACCAAAGCAGTTGCTAGTAGCTCCAAAGCAGGACAAGAAAGGGCAGGTATGTTGCTCAGCTGTCCTGGTTTTCAGACTGTACATGGTGGAGGAAAAAGCTGGCGTGGTTCCAGAAAGGGATTTTCCTTGTTTCTGGCATGTTAGCTGCCAAATTCTTGTTTTTGCTTTCACTCTGAGGAGTAGGACTTCTGGTTCCACCATCACTACATGGATTAGGGCAACTGAGGGAGGAGGGTGAGAGCTTCTGAGACCTCACCTGGTAGGTGGGAAATTGGAAGTTTCCAGTATGGAATATTCCTGGCATAGAAGTTTCTAGGAAAGGGAGATGACGCCAAGCAGGAGAAGTGGGGGTAGGGGAAGGTATGTCTAAAGTAGGGGACTGCCTGTTATAAAAAAGACTATACCTAGAAAACCAGAGAGGCATTCTGTTCTGGATGACTATGAGTAGCATATTGATTTTAGGTCAAATATATGATCTAATATATTGATGCAAATGATAAAATTTTGTATTTTTGTATGTTATATGTATAAATAAGGTCCTTAATATAATCAATTTCTGTGCTTTTTTTCAAATTTAAAATTTTATTTTAAAGTAATTTTAAAATAATTAAAATATTTATTAGAACCAATAGGAGGAACAACAAGAAAGATGAAACAAAACAAAACAGAAGGAAAAAAAGAGCAAATAGTATGCTTCAATCTGCATTCAAACTCCATAGTTCTTTCTCTGGATGTGGATAGCATTTTCCATCATGAGACTTTTGGAGATGTCTTAGATCCTTGCATTGATGAGAAGGGCTAAGTCTATCAAAGTTAGTCGTCTCGCAATGTGGCTGTTGCTGTGTATAATGTTCTCTTGGTTCTGCTCACTTCATTCAGCATCAGTCCATACACATCTTTCCAGGTTTTTCTGAAGTCTGCTTGCTCATCATTTCTTATAGCACAATAGTATTCCATTACATTTATATATCACAACTTGTTCAGCCATTTCCCAGTTGATGTGCATCCCCTCAATTTCCAATTCTTTGCCACCCCAAAAAGCGCTGCTATAAATATTTTTCTACGTGTAGGTACTTTTCCCTTCTTTATGATCTCTTTGGACTACAGACCTAGTAGTGGTATTGCTGGATCAAAGGGTATGCACAGTTTTATTGCCCTTTGGACATAGTTCCAAATAGCTCTCCAGAATGGTTGGATACTGATGCCTTTCTTATAGGACTATTAAAAGCAAGACAATGCAATGTAATAGAACACTTAATTTTCATATTTGAGGCCCTCCAAGGCATGCCCTTAGGAAAGAAGAGGAAACTCAGAGTGCTTAATCATATTCACAGCCAGGCTCTGGACTATGAATTATAGATTTATCAGAGATTCATTCCTTTTGTTTGTTTGATTTTGACTTCACTGCCATCTAAAAAGTACAGCTACAGTTATTGTGTCACCATAGGGAGTGGGAAACACACACATAGCTGTTTGCTCTTCTGGCTGCCTTCCCAGAAGGTCAGCATACCATTGGAACACACACAGTACACACAAGGAGAAAATACCCACAGTCACCCAGACAACCACAGCCACAGTTCTCCAATAGATGTTGGCATCTTGCCTAGGTCTATCTTTCTCTTGTCCTCTTCCTGACCTTATAAAGTGGGTGTTCCCTATGGTTCTGTCTTCAGCCTTTTTCTCAGTCAGTGCTCTTTCCTTTAGTAATTTTGTTGACTCCCATGACTTTAAAACAATCACTTATATAGATGATTCCTAAATCTATATCTCCAGCCTTGACATTTCTCATGAATTTCAGTCCCATATCTCCACCGTTTTATAACAAGCACATCTTTACCTTTTTTGTCCCAATAGCACCTAAAACTTAACATTTGTTCAGTTGTTTTAATCATGTCCTACTCTTTGTGACCCCATTTGGGGTTTTCTTGGCAAAGTTACTGGAGTGGTTTGCCATTTCCTTTTCCAGCTTATTTTCCAGATGAGGAAACTGAGGCAAACAGGGTTAAGTGACTTGCCCAGAGTCACACAGCTAGTAAATATCTGAAGTTGGATTTGAACTCAGGTCTTCCCAAGTACAAACCCAGTGCTCTATCCACTGTGCCACCTAGTTGCCCCAACATAACCCACGCTGAATTTAGTATCTTTTCTTAAAAGAAAAAGCCTTTGTTTCTGACACCACGATTTTTGTCAGAGGTATCATGATTTACAAAGTGTGTTAAAAAACCTCAATGCTGTCTTTGATTTTTTTCTGTTCTCTCATATCATATTTTTTTTTTTTAGTGAGGCAATTGGGGTTAAGTGACTTGCCCAGCATCACACAGCTGGTAAGTGTCAAGTGCTTGGTCTGAGGCTGCATTTGAACTCAGGTCCTCCTGACTTCAGGGCCGGTGCTCTATCCACTGCGCCACCTAGCTGCCCCTCATATCATATTTCTAATCAGATATTAGATCTGTCTTTCTACCTCTGCACTATCTCTCATAGCCATTCCCTTCTCTCAATTCTGACTGCTGCCACCCTTTAACAGGCCTTTGTTACCAATCACCTTGACTATTTGTATTCCCTTTGGGCAGAGGATTGGCAGGTTAAGAATGTGATACCCTATGTGGAAAGAGAAAAGAGAAAAGAAAAGAAAGAAAGAAAAAACAAGCAAGGAAGAAAGAAAGCCATGTTGCTCACCTGGAAGTTTGGTCCCTAGTAGGCAGCTCCTTCTCTACTCACAGAGGTTACAGTTTGTCCTTTGTTATGGAAAAGGGCCATGAAATCAGGGAGATGATGCTATGACATGCAATTGGATTTAATCAAGGGAGGATTGTGCAAAGTTACCAGCTTCTATTTGGGCCCTGATTGGCTCAGAATGAATGTAAATAACAATTGTTTCTGTTTTGGCCAGAAACCCTGAGGGTCTTCCTCACCCAGATCTAATTCTTTTTTTAAGAGGCAGTTCTTTGCCTCATTTTTATTAAGCCTTAATCACTGGATGGGCATTGCCTCAGTCAAATGGAGACCTGTTAAAGACCTTAGCTTGAAAAGGCCAAGGTCCCCCACTGCATCCTAGGCTGTCTCCAGTTGTCCTGATCCGTATCTGGCCACTGGCCCCAGAAGTCTCCGGAGGAGAAAGTGAGGCTGGTAACTTTGCACAGCCCTCCCTCACTTGCATGTCATGGCATTACCTCCCTGATGTCATGGTCCTCTTCCAGAACAAGAACAAACAGCAAGCAACACCAGCCTGGATTATCACAATAACTTCTTATCTGACCTTCTTGACTTCTGTCTTCCCCCATTCTGAAACATCTTTTTTCCTGCTATTAGATAGCTTCTTCATGCAAATGTGACACTTATTTAACCTCTCCCCAGGTTAGTAGGACAAAGTGACTCCTAAGTTGCCTTCCTTAAGTCTACAGATAGTCAGTGTGTCACTATGTTTATCATCCAGCAAGGGCACACAACATGAGTTATAAACATGTATCATCAATCAAAGCACATTCCCATCAAAAAAACTTGTCTCATTCTACATTGAGTCCTTCACTCTGAAAGAGATAGGTGGAATCTGGTCATTTGCCAATAAGAATTCAGTACAATAGTATTCCATCACGTTTATATTTAACTTGTTCATCCTCCAACTTAGGGGCTATTCCCAAGATTCACATTCTTTGCCACCTTAAAAAGAGCTATTTTTTTTTGTACATCTTTAGAGTTAGTTATGCTTAGGACTAATCCTTCCCTTAATCTAACCTACTTCTAGTTCCCCTTCCCTCCTTCATTCTCTCTTTTCTCTCCCATCATCCTGTTGAGTGAAATGGATTTTTGTATCCAGGTGTGTGTGTGTTTATGTATTATGACTTCTTTTGACCAGTTCAGAAGAGTGAGGTTCAGCTACACCCCCCACCATCTTCCCATTTGTATTGATATCTGTGCAGTGTGATTGTGTGAGATAATTTCCCTTTAACTTTCCTTTCTCTTCTCCCTCCCTTACACCTAGGTTATTCTTCTCTTTTTCCTTTCTTTTCTTAAGATCATTAAGATATAATAGAAGCACTACCAAGCCTTATTTACCTTAACTTATTAGATTCCCTCTATGAACCCTTATGATGATAGGGTTCACAGGGACATATGTATCATCTTCTCATATTTGAATGTAGGCAGTTTATCCTTTATCACTGTTCATTTGTGTTTACTATAGTGCTGTATTTGAACTTCAAATTTTCTCCAGAGCTCTGGTCTTTTCACCAGGAATGCTTGGAAGTCCTTTATTTCATTAAAAATTCATTTCTCCCCCTGTGGTGTTATACTCAGCTTTGCTGAGTAAGTTTTCTTGGCTATAAGCCTATATACTTTGACTTTTGAAATACTGTATTTCAGATTCTTCATCGATTTATAGTGGTAGCTGTCAAATTATGTATTATCCTGACTGTGGCTCCTTGGTATTTGAATTTTTCCTTTCTGGCTGCTTGCGGTATTTTTTCTTTAACTTGGAAGCTCTGTATTTTGACTGTGATATTCCTGGGAGTTTTCATTTGTTTGTTTGTTTTTTTTTCCCACGAAGTGACCAATGGATTCTTTCTGTTTCCACTTTGCCCTCAGGTTCTAAGATATCTGAACAGTTTTCTTTTTAAGATTTCCTGGATTGGGATATCTAGGTTCTTTCTTTGATTATGTTGTTGAGGTGGGAACACTGAAACTTTGTAAGTCTGTCCCCGAGATCCTGGAATAACACAATAGTAAAATAAAAAACAAAAGCAGCAATAGGACCTTCCCTACAGAAGTACTGCAGAATCCAGCCCTAACATTTGTTTTAATATTTCTTGTTGCCTCCTGAGTCATTGGCTTCTGTTTGGTCCATCCTAATTTTCAGGGAGTTTGTTGCTTGGTCAAGATTTTATATCTCTTGTGCCAAGCTGTTAATTTTCTTTTCAATTTTTTCTTCTGCACTTCTCTTTTCTTTTCCAGCTTGTTTCTTTTCTAGTTTTTTTTTTTCCCTCAAGCACTCTCATTCCATTTATAAAAGCTTTTTAATGCTTTTTTTTTAAACTCTTACGTCATCTCTTCCAGGTATTTCTGGTTGAATTTTTGCCCAGGTTCTGTTTTTCTCTGAGGCAGTGCTTGTAGATGTTTTGAAGTCATTCTCATCTTTTGCATTTGTGTCTTAGTTGTCTGTGCCACTGTAACTCATTATAGTGGGTTTCTTTTTTTGGTTGCTCATTCTTCTAGCCCACTTCCTGTCTTCAGACTTGATGTTAGGACTGGGTTCTGGATTCAATCCAGGGCAAAGCCTGATTGCTGCCATCTAGTCCGAGCTTTGTAAGTTCCTGACCTGGATTTGGGTTTATGTAAGAGTAGGCTACTGCTGGTTTCAGCCCCTATCAGCCAGCTGGAGAGCTCTGCTGTTTCAGAGTGACAGAATTGTAGGCTTCCTTTTTTTTTTCCTCCCCTGGGATTCTTGCCCTGGTTACTCCTGTGCAGTTTGGGCTAGATGTTGGAATTGAGACCTTTCCCTGCTCCTGGAGATGGGAGTGGGGTCTTATTACACTGCTACAGCTTGCTTCTGAATCTCCTCCGTTTTTAGCATAGAGCCCATTCCTTTCTACCCTGGAATGCCACCCCTAGATATAGATCTCTTTCTCAGTCTGCTCTGTATCTGTGAATTGACACCGGATTTTGGGTGACAAAGTTGCCAATTGGTCCATCATGGTGCCCTGGGACCTCCTCTTGCCTTAATGCACGATCTTTCCCTAGGCCCCATTACTGCATGGATTCTCCTGGCCCAACCCTATCCTTTGTGTCCAGAGATCTGGGCTGCTCAAATGACTTACTGTGACTTTTTCTGGATTTCCCCATCAGGATTCTTTTTTAGGTTTGTTTGGAGGAGTTTTGTGGAAGGGAACTCAACTGTACTGTTTCTTGCTACTCTGCTATCTTGACTCCGTTATTGATTCATCAGCTTGTGAAAATAGTCAAGTGGGAGAAGCTGTTGTTGTTAGTACATCCTTCTCAAAGAGGACCAATGACATCAGGAAGGTGATGTCTTGACTTGTGTGTGAGTGAATTGGATTTAAGTGAGGCAGAGCTGCTCAAAGTCTTTAGCCCTAGTCTCTCCTCCCCAGTTATCAGAGTCCAGTTGATGGGGTTGGAATCTGAGCCCCAGAAGGGAAAAATCTGGCCCAAGACCATTTCCCACCCTTGGGAATTCTATTACCTCATGGACTACTTGGCCACTCTCCCACAGTCTTTCTGTATATAAGGTCCATCTTGTCTCCATTAAGAGGCTCAGATTTTCACAATCTAGCCAATAGCCCATAGATGCTCAGATTCCTTAAGAGTCTAGTTAATATGGCGAATCTTCAATAAACTTTGTTTTTGGCTGCAAGAAAGCTTGAGTCGAATTCTTTCGGGCAGGACCCGGGTATCGATTTTGGGGTGCCAGGACCCTTAACCTCTAGACCCCATCACAGTGGCAACACAAAAGTCAAGACAGCTGGCCATGGCCCAGGGGAGAAGCTGGCAGCTTGATCAGGACAGGTGTGAAATGCAAATTGAATCTAATAGGTTTCATTTGATTGAAGTTGCAGTGAGATAAGCCAGTTGCAACCAGGTAGGAAAGCAGAGACTTAGTGGAAAAGAAGGGGCTTTGAAACTAGGAAAGAAAAGCAGGAGTCCCAGACACTGTCCTAAGCTCCAGTTAGTCCTTTGTTTAGCCACTAAAGTGATTTTTCCTAAAACTCAGGTCTAATCACAGCCTACCCCTCCTCAGTAAACTTCAATAGCTATCTATTGCCTCCAGGAGGAAATAAAAAATGCTGTTTGTTATTCAGAGCCCTTCATAACCTGACCCCTCCCACCTTTTCAGTGTTTTTACACGTTACTTCCTTATATGTATTCTTTGATCCAATGACACTGGCCTCCTGGCTGCTCCACAAACAAGAAACTCCATTTCCTGGCTCTCATCATTTTCTCTGGCTGTCTTCTATGCCTGGAATGCTCTCCCTCCTCTTTTCTGACTGCTAACCTCTTTGGCTTTTTTTTTTTCCTTTGGTGAGGCAGTTGGGGTTAAGTGACTTGCCTACAGTCACACAGCTAGGAAATACTATGTGTCTGAGGCCGCATTTGAACTCAGGTCCTCCTGACTATCCACTGGGCCACCTAGCTGCCCCTACCATTGACTTTTTCTCTGTTAATTATTTCCTTTTCATCCAAAATATGTCTTGCTTTGTATATATTTGTTTGCATATTGTGCCCTCCCCCCCTTAGATTGTAAGTTCCCTTGAGGGCAGGGGCTTTTTAAAAAATTTTTTTTGACCTCTTTTTGTATCCCTAGCACTTAGCACTGTGCTTGGCATGTAGTGGGTGCTTAATAAATGTTAATCTATTGCTTGCTTGCTTAATGATGAACAATACACAGTTAATTGTCCATTTTTCTTGAGTGAATGTACAATGATTGGTATTCATTTATAGTTTTACATATGCTAAAAAGAAGTCTTTATCTGCCATTTCATCAGAGTAGAGAACTTCTATTGTAGAAACTCCTTTTGTAACTAAACTCCTTGAGAAGCCTGTCTGCAGTTGGTTCCTCCACTTCCTTGGCTGTCTTTATCTTAATTCTCTAAAATTTGGCTTCCAGTCTTCTTATGCAGCTAAAATTGCTCTCTTAAGAGTTACTAAGGATCTTTTAATTGGTAAATCTAATGTTCTTTTCTCAATTCTCATCCTTCTTGATTTCTCAGAAGCCCTTGACACTCAAGTGATATTTCTGTTTCCTGGTTCTCCTCTTACCTGTTTGACCATTCCTCAGTCTTAGCTAGAAATTCATCTATATCATAATTAGCAACTGTAGGTATCCCCTAAGACTCTCTCCTGGGCCCTTTTTTCTTCTCCCATTATTGCTATATCACTTGGTGAACTCATTAGCTTTTGTGGATTTAATTACTTTTTATGTGGATGACTGTCATGTCTGTATATCCTGCCCTGTTTTTACATTGTAATCATTGTGTATGTTGTTTTTTTTGCCTCAGCTTACATTACTCTGCATCACTTAATGTTGATCTTTTTATGTTTCTTTGTATTCATCACATTCTTGATTTCTTACAGTGCAGTAAGTAATATTCCATTATGTGAATGTAACATTTGTTTAACAATTTGCTTAACCTTTCCCCAATTGGTCTGTATCTACTTTATTTCCAGTTTGCTATCACAAAAATTCTGCTATAATTATTTTGGTGTATATGGGGGCTTTCTCATCAACAGCTTCTTTGTGGTATAAGTCTAGTAATAGAATCTCAGGGTCGAGTGACACTTTAGTCACTTTCCTTGCATAATTCCAAATTGCTTTTCAAAATGGTGGTACTAATATTCATCTCCACCAACAATGTGCCAGTGTGCCTATATTCCCATAACCCCTCCAACAATGACTATGCCATCTTTTGTCATCTTTGCCAATTTTCAGGGTGTGAGGTAAAAACTCTGAGTTATTTTGATTTTCATTTATCTTAATATTCTTTTATGTGCATTCTTTTATGTGTTGTATAATACTTTACAATTCTTTTGAGAATTCTTTGTTCAAACCCTTTGATAACTTATCTGTTGGTGAATGGTTATTGGTCCTATCTCTCTCTCTGTGTCCTGATTATTTATACATCTTGGATGCCTAACCCTTGTTAGTGAAATTTGATACTGTGTGGGATAGTGACCTTAAAAAAACTCTTAGAGGTATCTCAAGGTAGGAACATAAAGTTTATTTCAATTCTCAAGAATTGGGTGTTCCTCTCACAAGCATGATTTCTGATGGAGGAAGACAAATTACAAAAGCAGAATGCCAGTTTAAATAACAGAAACAGGGAAAATTCCCCCTCCCACCAACTATCCAATATTTGGCTTACAATCTAAGTGCAAAATCCATTCCCAGGGACAGAGAACACAGAAACAATATACATATCCATCACCTTAGTTTGCTGCAAAAATGAACAATTTAGAATGTGGGATCAAGCTAGACGCTGCTGTGGGAAGGTCACCATGACCGAATGTGGGGGTACTGGGCGGGTGGGGGCTTTCAGACTTGGCAATCTTTAACTACTGATGTCAGACTGTGAGAAGGGAGAACTATAAAAATCTATACTTATCCTATACTGTCTCCTGAACTTATCTCCAAATTCAGGATAATCTTATCCCAAACCTTAATTACTCTGAGAAATCTTCACAGGGCATCCCACTCAATACAAAGTTTTTTTCTCCCCATTTGAAGTACTACTCCCTTTCTTATCATAGGTCCATTAATTTTTTCTGTGCAAAAGCTTTTCAGTTTCATGTAATCAAAGGTATTTATTTTATCTTTTGTAATTGTTTCTATCTCTTGTTTTCTTAAGAATATATCCATAACTGTGAGTTTATGATCTGCTTCTCTTCTTTCTTCGCTTCTAATTTTTTTTGTAGTATTGATGCGGTCTAGAGGTTAGGGGTCCTGACACCTCAAAATCACGATACCTGGGTCCTGCCCGAAAGAATTTGACCCAAGCCTTCTTGCAGCCAAAAACAAAGTTTATTGAAGATTCGCCATATTAGCTAGACTCTTAAGGAATCTGAGCATCTATGGGCTATTGGCTAGATTGTGAAAATCTGAGCCTCTTAATGGAGACAAGATGGACCTTATATACAGAAAGACTGTGGGAGAGTGGCCAAGTAGTCCATGAGGTAATAGAATTCCCAAGGGTGGGAAATGGAACCTAGGTAGGACCAAGGGTGGGAAATGGCCTGAGGCCATAGGGAGGCAAGACAATGGAGGGGAGATTGGTGTAGCCACAATGAAAGACCAGTTGATGGGACTATAGCAGCCAGAGATTTGGCCAAGTGGGAAAGTTCAGAGTCCATGAGGTAATAGAATTACCAAGGGTGGGAAATGGTCTTGGGCCAGATTTTTCCTTTCTGGGGCTCAGATTCCAACCCCATCATTAAGGATACATATCAATTTACAATGTATTATGAAATGTAGTTTAAGGTATAGTCTCAGCCTACTTTCTTCCGGACTACTTTTCAGTTTTCCCAATAGTTTTTAATTAGATAAGAAATTCTTTATTAACTAATTTATGTTTTCTACTTTGTCCAACACTGGGTTATTGAGTTTTATTATTTCTAATTCTCCCTTGTCTAGTCTGTTCCATTGAGCTCTTTCTCTAATTTTTTTAACCAATGCCAGGTAGTTTTGATGACTGTTTCTTTATAATATAGTTTGAGGTCTTGAAGTGCTATGCTTCATATTTACTTCTGTTCATCATTTCCCTTGATATTAAGTTCCATGAAGTATACCTTTGATAATTTGATTGGCATAACATTAAAGGTGTACATTAACTTTAGTTATATTGTTATTTTTATTACACTGGCATAACATATCTATGAACACTGAATTCTCCTCCAGCTATTTAAGTTGTTCTTTATTTTATTAAGAACACTATATAATTGAATTATACAAGTCTTTGGTGTGCTTTGGTAGATTGATTCCCAGATACTTTATAAATTTTGTAATTATTTGGAATGGGATTTTCCTTTCTATGCCTTTTGGATTTTGTTATTATTATATGGAAATGCAGTTGCTTTTTGAGAGTTTGTTTGGTAACTTGCAACTTTGTTGAAGCTACTAATTATCTCAATGTTTGCTGATTTTCCAAGGATTTTCCAAGTACAAACTTCATATTATCAGCAAATATATATGATTTTGTCTCCTTTTTGCCTATCTTTATGCCTTTAATTTCTTTATTTTGTCTTATTTCCAGAACTATATAATAGTGGGGAGAGAGGGCATCCTTGCTTTACTCCCATCTTTATTGGGAACTGTTATAATTTATCCCCCAAACATATCGTGGTTTTACATAAATACTTTTGGTTCTGGATAAATACTTTTTGTAATAGTAATAAAGGTCCCACCCAAAGGGCTATAAAACTCTTTGATCCAGCAATACCAGTGCTAAGTGTGTATCCCAAAGACATGTAAAAAAAGGGAAAAGGACCACTTTTTAAAAAAATATTTAAAGCAGCTCTTTTTGTGGTGGGTAAGAATTAGAAATTGAAAAAAAAACCCAGGAATTGGAAATTGAAGGGCATTTCCTGTTTTGTCATGTTGGCCAATCTGATAGGTGTGATGTGGTACCTCAGAGTTGTTTTGAATTGCATTTCTTTAATCAATAGTGATTTAGAGCATTTTTTCATATGACTATAGATGGCTTTAATTTCTTCATCTGAGAACTGCCTGTTCATATCCTTTGACCATTTATCAATTAGGGAATGACTTGTATTTTTATAAATTTGACTTAATTTTCTACATATTTTAGAAATGAGGCCCTTATCAGAGAGACTGGTTGTAAAAATTCTTTCCCAATTTTCTACTTTCCTTCTAATCTTGGTTGCATTGGTTTTGTGCAAAAACTTTTCAATTTAATGTAATCAAAGTTATCCATTTTGCTTTTCGTAATGTTCTCTATCTCCTATTGGTCATGAATTCTTCTGTTCACCGTAAATCTGATAGGTAAACTATTCCTTGCTCTCCCAGTTTGCTTGCAGTATCAGCCTTTATATCTAAATCATGAACCCATTTTGACTTTATTTTGGTATATGATGTGAGATTTTGATCTATGTCTAGTTTCTGCCATACTCTTTTCCAGTTTTCTCAGCAGTTTTTGTCAAAGAGTGAGTTCTTATCCCAGAAGCTGGGGTCTTTAGGTTTATCAAATAATAGATTACTATAGTCATTGACTACTGTGTCTTTTATACTTAACCTATTCCACTGATCCACCACTCTATTTCTTAGCCAGTACCAAGCAGTTTTGATGATTACTGCTTTATAATACAATTTAAGATCTGGAATGGCTAGGCCACCTTCCCTTGCATTTTTTTTAGTTCCTTTGATATTCTGGACCTTTTGTTCTTCCAAATGAGTCTTGTTATTATTTTTTCTAATTCTATAAAATAATTTTTTGGTAGTTTGATTGGTATGGCACTGAATAAGTAAATTAATTTAGGTAGAATTGTCATTTTTATTATATTAGCTTGGCCTACCCATGAGCAACTGATGCTTTTCCAATTATTTAGATCTGACTTTATTTTCGTGAAAAGTGTTTTATAATCGTGTCCATATAGGTTCCTGGGTTTGTTTCGGTAGGTACATTCCTAAATATTTTATAATGTCTACAGTAACTTTAAATGTAATTTCTTTTTCTGTCTCTTGCTGTCGGGCTTTGTTGGTAATATATAGAAATGCCAATGATTTATGTAGCTTTATTTTATACCCTGCAACTTTGCTAAAGTTGTTTATAATTTCAAGTAGTTTTTTACTGATTCTCTAGCATTCTCTTAGTATATCATCATATCATCTGCAAAGAGTGATAGCTTTGTTTCTTCTTTGCCTATTCTAATACCTTCAATTTCTTTTTTCTTCTCTTATTGCTAAAGCTGACTTTTCTAGTACGATGTTGAGCAACAGTGGTGATAATGGACATCCTTGTTTCACTCCTGATCTTATTGGAAATGTTTCTAGCTTGTCCCTATTACATGTGATTCTTGCTGAAAGATTTAGGTAGATGCTATTTATTATTTTAAAGAAGACTCCATTTATGCCTATGATCTCTAGTGTTTTTAATAGGAATGGGTGTTGTATTTTGTCAAAAGCTTTTTCTGCATCTATTGAGATAATCATGTGGTTTCTGTTAGTTTTGGTGTTGATATGATCAATTATGCTGATAGTTTTCCTAATATTGAACCAGCCCTGCATTCCTGGTATAAATCCTACCTGGTCATAGTGTATTGTTCTTGTGATAAGTTGCTGTAATCTGTTTGCTGATATTTTATTTAAAATTTTTGCATCTATATTCATTAGGGAAATTGGTTTATAATTTTCTTTCTCTATTTTGACTCTCCCCAGATTTAGGTATCAGCACCATATTTGTATCATAAAAAGAATTTGGTAAGACTCCTTCTTCACATATTTTCCCAACTAGTCTATATAGTATTAGAATTAATTGTTCTTTAAATGTTTGATAGAATTCGCTTGTAAATCCGTCTGGCCCTGGAGATTTTTTCCTAGGGAGTTCATCAATGGCTTGTTCAATTTCTTTTTCTGAGATGGGGTTATTTAAATATTTTACTTCCTCTGCTGTTAATCTGGACAATTTATATTTTTGAAAATATTTATCCATTTCACTAAGATTGTCAAATGTATTGGCATACAGTTGGCAAAATAGTTCCTAATTATTGTTTTAATTTCCTCTTTCTTGGTGGTGGACTCACCCTTTTCATTTTTGATACTGGTACTTTGGTTTTCTTCTTTCTTTTTTTTTAATTAAATTAACCAAAAGTTTATCTATTTTATTGGTTTTTTCATAAAACCAGCTCTTAGTTTTATTTATTAGTTCAATAGTTTTCTTAATTTCAATTTTATTAATTTCTCCTTTGGTTTTCAATATTTCTAATTTGGTGTTCAATTGAGAATTTTTAATTTGTTTTTTTTCTAGTTTTTTTAATTGTATGCCCAATTTATTGGTCTCCTCTTTTTCTATTTTATTCATGCAAGCATTTAGAGATATAAAACTTTCCCTTAAAACTGCTTTCGCTGCATCCCATAAGTTTTGGTATGTTGTCTCATTATTGTCATTCTCTTGGATGAAGTTATTGATTGTTTCTGTGATTTGTTGTTTGACCCAATCATTTTTTAGTATTAGATTATTTAGTTTCCAATTATTTTTTAGTCTATCTTTCCATGGCCCTGTATTTCATATAATTTTTATTGCATCATGATCTGAAAAGGATGTATTTAATATTTCTGCCTTTCTGCATTGGATTGTGAGGTTTTTATGCCCTAGTACATAGTCAATTTTTGTGTATGTACCATGTACCACCAAGAAAAAAGTATATTCCTTTCTATCCCCATTCAGTTTTCTCCAGAGGTCTATCATACTTAACTTTTCAAATATTCTATTCACCTCCTTAACTTCTTTTATGTTTATTTTGTGGCTAGATTTATCTAGTTCAGAGAGGGGGAGGTTGAGGTCCCCCACTAGTATAGTTTTGCTGTCTATTTTTTCCTGTAACTTCCTGAATTTCTTCTCTAAGAATCTGGATGCTATACCATTTGGTGCATATATGTTTAGTAATGATATTACTTCATTGTCTATGGTGCCTTTTAGCAGGATGTAGTTTCCTTATCTCTTTTGATAAGATCTATTTTTGCTTTTGCTTTGTCTGAGATCAGGATTGCTACTCCTGCTTTTTTTAAATTTCAGCTGAAGCATAATATATTCTGCTCCAGCCTTTTACCACTACCCTGTGTGTGCCGCTCTTTTTCAAATGTGTTTCCTGTAAACACCATATTGTAGGATTATGGTTTTTAATCCATTCTGCTATCTGCTTCCGTTTTATGGGAGAGTTCATCCCATTCACATTTACAGTTATGATTACTATCTGTGTCTTTCTCTCCATCCTTTTCCCCCCATTTATGCTTTTCTTTCTCCCTTCTCCTTTTCCCTCCTCATTAGTGTTTTGCTTTTGACCACAGTCTCCCTCAGTCCCTCATCCCTTCTATTAGCCCCTTCCCTTTTCTTCCCCTTTTCCCTCCTACTGCCTATAGGGCATGTTAGATTTCTATGCCTAACTGATTATGTTATTCCCTTCTTGAGCCAAATCTGATGAGAGTAAAGTTCAAACAATGCTCATTTCCCTCCCTTCTTTCCCTCTGCTGTAATAGGTTTGTGTGCCTTTTCCCGATGTAATTTACCCTTATCTGCCACCTCCTTTCCTTTTCTCTCAGTACATTTTCTTAGATCAGATTAATCCACTTACTTGGATCCATTTGACCCACTTGATTAGATTTTTTTTCATTATTTCATCAGATCAGCTTATATCCACCCCCTTTATGAATACCCCGTTAACATGGTGTAATAACAGTACAATTCTCAAGAGTTACAAGTGTCATCTTCCCTTGTGGGGATGTAAACACTTTGCCCTTATTAACAACATTTTGCATCTTTCTGTCCCATTTACCTTTTTATGTCTCTCTTGAATCTTGTATTTGAAGATCAAATTTTTTGTTGAGCTCTGGTCTTTTTATCAGGAAGGTTCGGAAATCCCCTATTTTGTTGAATATTCATCTCCTGTCCTGAAAGATCATGGTCATTTTCGCTGGGTAGTTGATCCTTGGTTGTAATTCAAGCTCCTTTGCCTTACAGAATATCATCTTCCATACCCTACAGTCTTTTAATGTAGAAGCTGCAAGGTCCTGTGAAATCCTGACTTGTTCCATGATATTTAAATTGTTTCTTATTGGCTGCTTGCAGTATTTTCTCTTTGACCTGGTAATTTTGGAATTTGGCTACTATATTCCTTGGTGTTTTCAATTTGGGATCTCTTTCAGGAGGTGATTGGTGGATTCTTTCTATGGCTGTTTTACCCTCTGGTTCTAGGACCTTAGGGCAGTTTTCCTTTATGATTTCCTGAAAGATACTGTCCAGGCTTTTTTTCATCGTAATTTTCAGGTAGACCAATAATTTTTAAATTGTTTCTCCTGGATTGATTTTCTAGGTCAGTTGTTTTACCAATGAGGTATTTTAGGTTTTCATCTGTTTTTTCATTCTTCTGTTTCTATTTGACTGATTCTTGCTCTCTCATACTCATTAGCTTCCATTTGCCCAATTCTAATTTTTAACAAATTGTTTTCTTCTATTAGATTTTATACCTCCTTCCTCATTTGGCTAATTGTATTTTTTAGGGACTTGTTTTCTTCAGTGTACTTTTTTCCCAGTTGGCCAATTGTATTTTTTAAGGACTCTTCTACCTCTCTCATTTGACTTTTAAAATTTTTCTTGAGCTCTTCTAAGAAGGCTTTTTGGGCTTCAGACCAGTTCATATTCCGTTTTGAGGTTCCAGAGGTGGGTTTGTTGACAATGTTGTCCTCTTCAGAATTTCTACCTTGATCTTCACTCTTCCCATAATAAGAATCTATTGTATGTTTCTTTTTGCTCATGGTGTTTGCTTATTTCCTGACCTTTAAAGAGATTGGACTCTCCTGCTGGGGAGCAGAGGGCACCGACCCAAGCTTCTTGTTTTGGGAGCCTAGGGCCTGGTCACTGGCTTTGTGTGCTGGGACCTCCAACGTTGGCAGTTGGAGGCTGTAGAATTCTGGCAACTTACCTGGTGTTGGGGTAGAATCAGCAACACTGAAACTCTAGGGGTAGGATTGGGTAGTGTGGCTCCTGGAGATTTCCTGCTCACCCAGGCCTTTCTTTCCTTTTGCTTTCTTCAGCTCCTTTCAGATGGATGTTGTAGGGTGTTTATCTGCCTGGGGTCCCTTGGAATGCTGCTTCCCTTAGTTTTGCTGAAGCACTAGGAGACTGGGTTGCTGTAGAATGCTGAGGCACCTGGTGGTTTTCTGAGCTGGTTTCTACCAGTTCCTCTGCCCTCAGTGAGGCACTGGGGGTCCAGGTGTTGGTGTTTGACTGCTCTACCACCTGGGCTTGAGGATCTCCTCCTGGTATGCTGAGGTGGGGCTTTCCACCCTCCCGTTCTGTACTGCTCCCCTTCCCCTAGGGTAAGAGGGGCCTTTCCAGTTAATCCCTCAAGCTACCTGGGCTGCTGGACTGCTGTACCCCATCTTTCTTCTGGTTCAGCTGTTCCAGGGTTTTTCCTGGGGTGATATTTTCTGGGCTTTCAGGGGTTAATAAGGGAGAGTAACAGAGACTCACCTCTTATTCCGCCATCTTGGCTCCCAGAAGCAGAAGTCTTCCTCCAGTATCTTTGCCAAGAGAACCCCAAATGGGGTCACAAAGAGTTGGACATGACTGCAAAATGACAGAACAACAACAACAACAAATGCTTATTGACTGACTTATTTTTAAAAATTCCTTGCTTCATTTCTTCCTTTTGGAAAATTCCCTTTTTTTTTTTTTGGCTTTGAGTCTTTGTTTGCAGTTGTCATAATTGTTTTCTTTTCTTTGAATTTTTGGGCATCTCTGGATCTGTAATAATTATTTATACTGGTTTATGTCTTCTGTTTACTCATATCTTCAGCTGTATTTCCTGAATTGGGAATTTGTTACAGGTCTGGGATCTGTTCCTTGTTTTGTTTTTGAGTAATATGATTGACCATGGTTTTTTGCCTTAGGTTACTTGGATTTCTCCACTGATTTCTATCTTCTGGAGTTAGACTCTTTCTGTATCTTTGAAGTTCAGAGTGCTGGTGTTCAGCACTTTCTCTGGTGTCTCAGTTACCTTGGAGTCCTTAGATGCCTTGCCTTTCCTGCTCTGAGTGTTTCTGTGCCTCACTGGTCACTGCTGTTTTCTGCTGGCTTTCAGGGTTCCTTGTGGGTTTCTGACAACTCTGTGGATTTATGATCACATTAGGGCATAATACCCAGTGATTTATTAGGGGAGTCCTCTGCTCTTGTTGCCTCGAGGTACAATCTTATACATGTGTCTGGTCATGTTGATATTCTTCCCTTTTATTTGCCTACTCTGGTGGAAACTTTGCTTGTGCCCCCTTTTCCAATTGTATGTGGAATTCTTTTTGATTTTTTGTATAGTTCTGGGGAGCAATAAGTCAGGCTTTCTTTACTATTAGTCAGTCTATAGTGAATTTCAGCTTTGCCAAAGTAGATGTGTAGGAGCTAGGCAGTCTGCCTCTGTTTGAGCAGCCTTCTTGGCCAAAGCCCTACACAGTTCTCTTAGAACAAGTCTGTGAGACCAGTAGTTCGAGTATCTGGGTCTCTACACTCTAGATGAACAAACTGAAACTCATAGAGGTTAAATGGCTTACTCAGGACTACACAGTTAGTGTTGGAACCAGAACTGAAACCCAGTGCTCTTTCATCTGGTAATAATAGCTCACACTTAAGTAGCTCTTCAATGCTCTCAAAGAACTTTCCTCATAACACCTCTGTAATATCACAAAGAGTATTATCCCCATTTTCCAGATGTGGACACTAAGGAGTTAAACACTAGGATTTGAATCCAGCTCTCTTAATTACAGATTCCAATATGATTTCTCTATTATATCTTCTTCCTTTTTTACTTGGCAAACATTCAGTAAATACTTATTGATTAATAGAATAACCTTTAGTCCTTTTGAGACAAACAGTAAATTTGGATACTATACGTATGTTCAAATATTTTTGATGCCTTTTTTCTTCATATCTCAGTCATTTCCCATCTTGTCTCCAAATTGAATCCCTCCTTTGTGACAAAGAAAAGCAGTTATGTAAAAATGTTAGAGAAAGTTTGTCTGACAGTGTATAAAATATTCTGTCCTAATAGACTGTCTAACATGAGGGAGGATGCATGTCTTATCTCTTTTCTGAGATTTTCATTGTTTTTTTTCCATAATTTAGCATTTATCTTCCTTTTAGGAATCTTTTCATTTACATTTTTGTAGTCATTGTGTATGTCATTCTCTTGGTTTTGCTTATTGCAATCTGTATCAGTTGGGGCATCTCTTTATTTCTAATATTCATTATTCTTTCCTGAATAATACTGTTCCATTAGATTTATATGCCGCTGTAGGTTTTTTTTTTTTTAGCTAATACACTGTCAGTGATACTTTGTTTCCAGTTATTTGTTAGATCTATTAAGATAGGTAATATGAATATTTTGGCATATGTTAGACTTTGGTTTTTCTCTGTAATTTTCTTGGGTTATATGCCAAATAATGGGATATTTAGGTCAAAAAGTATAGACAGTTTAGTCAGTTTTCTTGCATAATTCTAAACTGAAATCCAGACCAGTTGGACTTACAACTCTACCAATAATAAATTAATGTGCCTATCTTCCTGCATTTCAACATTAACTTTTCCCATCTTTTGTCATCTTGACTAGTTTACATTATATGACATTGTTACCTCATATCACACTTTGCAGACTAGAGTTGCTTTAATTTGCATTTCTTTTATTATTAATGATTTAGAGCATATTTTATGTTGTTAATAATTTGCTCTTCTTTTGAAAACTTCCTATCTTCTGATCTTATTTGATGAGATTTTTAAAAATTTTAAAAATTAAAAATTAACAAAATTTAATTACTTTTATTTCTGAAGAATTTAAAACAATTATATTTTCAGTTGACTGCAGCATCTTACTACAACAAAATTATTGCAATTTCATTTAAAAGAGAAGAAACTAACAAATAAAACAGAAATGAAATGAACAATTAGTAAGATTAAAGCCATAATTTAGTCAAGATTTAAAAGCATTAAAGCCACGTCACATTTTTTATAATTTTATTTTATTTTATTTTCAGGTCTAAATTCTTTTTATCCCACATCCCCATCCCTCACCTATTAAAAAGGCAAGAAGAATAAAATCCATTAAAATAAATTAGTTAAGCAAAACAAAATTCCAAATTAGCCATATTCACTTTCCTTACCTCCCCCCACCCCTTTTCCCCCCAAAAGGAAAAAAAATAGAAGAAAATGTGTCTCAGTCTGTACTGTGTCCATCAGTTTTCTATTTGGAGGTGGGTAGGATATTTCATCATGAGTCCTTTGGAATTATGGTTGGTCATTATGTTGATTAGAGTTAGTAAACTTTTTAATGTTGATTATGAGGTTTTTTTTTTTAAAGGAAATAATGGAAATCATATAGAGCTCAACAAACATTAAGAACCTGCTGTGTGTGTGAAGCCAAAGGAGAAAAGTTTAGATTCCTGATAGTAAAATTTCTGCCTATACAATGTTCAAATTGTTGTAGTTTCTACCTAGTCTTTTATCCCCCAACTTTTTATGCTGTTTCTATGTATCTAAATTTTCCACCCTTCTACATATCTTCCACAATTTACTGTCATTATGAATTCCTCTCACATTTTCCTTTGAAAGGACTTACGTCAAATCATTTTTCATGTGCCCTCTACTCTGGAATTGGTTTTAGAAGATAATATGATTTTAAGGCATTTTAAGTAAATTTGACTATTTGCTTATTTTGAGTAAAGGTGTTTTGAAGTATTTTATTTTCAATCTGTCTGATATGAACTACTTGATTTTTGGTTTGAAGCTACATTTTAAAGTGTAAGACTAAAAAGGAATAAAAAATGAAATCACAACCCTTGATTCTTTTTCTTCAACTATGTTGAAACTGTTAGTAACTGTACCCTCAGCTATCAGCATGTGCTGGTTGTTTGTCTTGACTTTATGTTGACTGCACTCACTGGACCACATGCTTGCTCTTCACTAAAAAGAATAGTAGGAATAAATTAACACAATGCCATTCACAGACTTGTTTTATCTTGTAAAATAATTGTGTATTGGCAATCAGTACAAGAGGAGCTTTCTCCTCTTTTGTGAAGTATCTATGGAGTTTAGTTCCTTCTTTCCATATGATCTTTTCTTTTACAGTTCTAACTCAGGTGTTCTGGAACTGGTAAAAAGTGTGTGACTTGGACTTTGTACTTCGTGGACTGAAAGTGGTACCATATGTGCTAATATAGGTGGGCTGGAAGGTTGCCTTATTTCATCTCCCCTGGTATAAGATGCTTTGCACATAGTAGGCACTTAATAAATGTTTGTTGATTGAACAAATATCTTAGCTAAGGCAGGAGCAAGATCAAGATAAATTCCTTATCCAGGTCCCTGGAGGCTTTCCCCTTCTGCTAGGTCAGCACATTCCCAGAATTTCTGCATCTTGAGGAACTTGAATCTCCAACTAACCCCTAGCTATATGTACTTTGGACTCTATTTTTAAAGTCTTCTGAGTGATCAGTCCTTCGTTCTTAGTGGTCATTCCTCTTTGACCACTGTCCTTCTTTACCCATTACATTTGGGGACCACCAACAGGAAGATCAGACGAACATGTCTTTGGTTAAGTAACTCAAGAGAATAGAAGGTGCCCAGTTTCAGAGAGAGCACATGTGACATCAGAAAAGGTCCCAACCCCTCCTCCCCCAAGCCTCTCAGCATACTTTCTAGGAGGGATTGTCATGGTCAGTCATATTAGGATGCAATGTATGTCATAGATGTGGTGACGTCATTGCTTCTGGGCTTGTCTTAGGTCTGTTTGACTGGTAGGTAGAAGACATATAAGACTTCATAGTCTTATGATAATGTTGGGAGTGGTGGGAAGGGATGAGGCATTCTGGAGGGTGGGAAGAGTGCTTAATTTGAAGTTGGAGGATCAGAGTGCAGATCACAGCTCTGCTATAAAGTCACCTGTGTGACCTTGGGCAAATCACTTAATCTCCATGGGTCTCAGCTTCCCTACTTGTGAAATAAAGGGATTGGATTTGATAATCTTGAAGGTCCTTTCCAGCTCTAAAGTCATATCCTGTGATTCTAGAGTTTTCCCTAGGGGAGATACTACTATCAAGGAACAGACACAAAAGGAAAAAGCATCCTAGAAATTCCTGGCCAACATGATCTTGCCACTTGTAGCCTTCCTCCACTCTTCCCTTAATTGATCATAATCCCTTACTCTGCATAAAAACAGTGACACAATTACTGGTCTAGTCTGAAGATCAAAGAATCAAAAGTCAGCACTATTAATTACTTACCTATGTAGGCTGATTAAAGCTGTAGCTGAAATAGAAGTACCTGCCCTTGATATTTTGCCACCCTGCTTCCTATTGTGCCCACAGGTTGATGAACAGAACTTGGTAGCTGGGAATATAATATACCTGTGGACATTTCTGCCATGTATGGGTAGAGATTGATTATTAGAATTCCTGGAAACTTGGCAGTCCTCAGTTCATGGAGATTCAGGAGCTGTAGAATGCTGACCAGCAGCGAGGCTAGACCTCTATCATTCTGTGGGATAAAAAGACAGATCTTGGTTGAGCAGTAGAGAAGTAGGTGAGCTGGTACCTGCTTGATATTTGGAAGAGACTGTGGTATTTTTGGAGTCCTGTTTTTCACTTCTCTGTGTATTTTCTTTGCCTCTCTGGGTTCTGGGGATGGTGCTACTCCTTTGGAAGAGTAATATCCAGAGATTATTCTGATTGTGTCTATTTGAAATGGTGGAAACAGTCAAAACAGGAGGCAAGGCACTTATCTATTCAGTTCAATTCAGCAAGCATTTATTGTTCAAAGCACCGTTTTAGGCATTCCTATGGTACTTACGTAGTGCCTTGCATTGCCCTTTGTATAGATATGGAATCTCCTCTACTAGACTGAAGATTTCTAGAGGGATTCAGGAGGCATCTGGCCCTGTATAGTGGCCAGAACAGTACTTTATACATAAGCGCTCAGTGGAATCATGGAGTCTTAGAATTGGAAGGTATAAATTCATCTAGTCCATTTTCCCACTCAACATAGGAATCCCTTCTACAGCATACCAGAGAGATAATCATCCATCTTCTTGATTGAATACTTTTGGTGACTGGATGATTATCACTTCAAAATAATAATAATAAATTGGTAGTATTTATATAGTGTTTTGAGGTTTGCAAAATGCTTTACAAATATTATCTCATTTGATCCTCGCCACAACCCTGGGAAATAGGTGTATTATTATCTCTATTTTACAGATGTGGAAATTGAGACATACAGAGGTTAAATAACTTGTTCAGATTCACATAGAAAGTAAGTGTCTGAGAGTTTACCTTCATTATTGGACAGTTTCATTTGTTAAGAAAACTTTTCCACATATTGAATTGAAATTTACCTTTCTGTAATATCCACAGATTGGTCCTAGTTCTTTCCTTTGGAGCAAAACATGTATTCCATCTTCCTTGTGATAGCTCTTTTTGTTATAATATATTACTGTAGTCTAGATTCTTTTCAAGGCTTTTCCTCTATTTATTTTACAGTTATTCATAGGACATAGCTTGTAACTCCTGATCACCTTCCTCATCTGAATTGATTTTTGTATTTGGGTTACGAGGAGAAAAAGATAAAGATTGTTAGGGATCTAGAAGAGAAATGTAGAGAATGACAGAAAATGAGTCTGTTTGAGCATGCTGTTTTGGGCATCCAAACAGGATTACACAACTGTGTAGTCAAGGGGTGGCCAGCATCTTACCCTTCTGATCATTTTCTAGTTAAAAAACAAAAATTTAATAGAGCAGCTATGATATATCTTTATTTTGTGTGCCTCCCCAATGCCACTCCTGGTCTCCTCTCATTTCCCCACCACCCACTGGCTTTGACATCTGCCTACCGCCCCCACTTCTGGTTAGCATAGACAAATTTGATTGGGAACAGATGGATAAGTGGGGTTTTTGTTGTTGTTTGAGCCTTCATGACTGATTGCTTGACTGAGGGAAGACTGTGTTAAAATTCATGAAGAAAATTATTTGGTGAATTTTACCTTTAAAAAAACATCTCCAGAAAGGAAATACTGCAACTGATTTCTGTGGTCTTTAAAATTGTTGATGTCTGCTTTTAATTGGTTTGTTATAGCTCAACTTTTTTGCTTTTTTGTGGGTAGAATACTAGGAGATATTCATAGGATCATAGGCTTTGGAGTTGGAAGGGATTTGCAAAGTTGTTCACACATTCATTTTATTTTATTTTTAATTTTTTTTGACGTGTAATTCTCTTAAATAATATTTTTTCACAATTGCATGTAAAAACAATTTTTAACATTCATTTTTTAAAATTTTGAGTTCAAATTCTCTTCTTCTTCTCCCTCCCCTTCTCTGAGCTGGTAAGCAATTTCATAAAGGTTATACATGGGTAGTCATGCAAAACATTTCCATATTAGTCATGTTACAACACACTTATTTTACAAATGAAACAATTAAGGCTTAGAGGAAAAAAAGACTGGTCACACAGATAGTAAGGATTCAAACTGAGGTCCTCTGACTTATTATGGGATCCTATGTAGAGATAGAAGGGAATTTAGAAGTCATCTAGTCTAACTCCCTCATTTTCTAGATGATGAGACTGAAGCTCAACAGAGATTAAGTAATTTGTTTAAAGTCCAGATAGCAAGTGTCAGAAGCAGCATTTGAACCGCTGACTCCAGGAAATAAGATTCTTTGGATCTAGTGCTCTCTATACCATACTGCTGTTTTTGATCCCTTTCATTAGTGTCAAAACACTTATGTTTTCTTATAACTAGTAGTTGCTCAGTGGTACCAATTCATGTTCACTGACTCACAGAAACAGTTTTAATATTTTGCCATCCTAAGAATGAGCTCAGGAAGAGGCTTTTGATGAAAGTGGGTATGTACTGTACTACTCTTTTATTTATTTATTTATTTTTATTTTTAGGCAATTGGGGTTAAGTGACTTGCTGGTGGTCACACAGCTAGTAAGTGTCAAGTGTTTGATCTGAGGCCGGATTTGAACTCAGGTCCTCCTGACTTCAGGGCCGGTGCTCTATTCACTGCGCCACGTAGACGCCCCCTGTACTACTCTTTTAAATAAATCAATTAAGAAACATTTATTAAGAACTTACTATGTGCTAGTAACTGTGCTTAGTACTGAGTAGCTTATATTCTGATGAGGAATAGAACACAAATAAATCAGACCGTAAAAGAGAAGTACAGGGCAGATGGAAGGTAACCTTAGAGAGGATGGCATTAGTATGTGAGTAGGACCAAGGAAGGCCTTTTAGAGGAGGTAGTACTTAAACTGTATCTTAAATGAAGCCATAGGGATTCTCAGAGTAAGAAGTTGGCAGGAGGAACATTCTAGGCATGGGAAACAGCCAGTACAAAGGCACAGAGACTTGAGATATACTGTCAAGTACAAGGTTTACCAAATAATAATAGCTAAAATTTGTAGAGTGCTTACTGTGTGCCAGACTCAGTGCTAAGCGCTTTTGCAAATATAATCTCATTTGATTCTTACAACTCTGCAAGGTAGGTGCTATTATTTTCATTCCCATTTTACAGATGAAGCAACTGAGGCAAACAGAGGTCTAGTAACTTGCCCAGAGTCACATAGCTAGTGAGTGTCTGAGGCTGGATTTGAACCCACCTTCCTGACTCTAGGCCCAGTCCTCTATCCATTGCGTCACCTAGCTGCCCCTAAGTAGGGCAGTATGACAGCATCATTCAGTGTATGGAGTAGCACATAAGATTTTGAAAGGTAGGAAGGGGCCAGAATGTGAAGAGTTTTTAAAGCCCACAAAGAACTTTGTATTTGATCCTAGATGTAATAGGAACTCACTGGAGCTCATTGAATAGGGAGTGAGGTGGGGAAGTGGAAAAGGGTGGCATGGTTGGCTCTATACTTTTAGGAAAATCACTTTGGGAACTGTGAAGAGCATTTTGGAGGGAGGAGAGATTTAAGATAGGGAGACCAACTAGAAGGCTATTGTAGTTGTGCAATGAGAAGTAATGGGGGCCTGAACAAGTGTGGTTGGTGTGTGTGTGTGTGTGTGTGTGTGTTTGTGGGGGGGGTGAGGGTGTGTGGGTAGGTGGGTGGGGGGTGTAGAAGTGAGAGATAGTGTAGAGGTAGAATTAACAAGACTTGGCAACTGATTAGTTATATAGGGCTAGTGAGAGTGAGGAATTGAGGATGAGACCAAGGGCACCTAACAGTAAAAGGACAGTTTAGAAAAGAGGAGAATTTTGGGGAAAGATATGAATTCTGTTTTTGATATATGAAACTCGAGATACTAATAGGATATCCAATTCAAAATTTCCAATAGGCAGTTGGTGACAGAGTATGAAAACTCATGAGAGAGTAAAGCCGAATATACACATCTGAGAATCATCTGCATAAAGATGATAATCAAGCCCACAGGAGCTGGTGAGATCATCACGTGAGGGAATATTGGGGAAAAAAGAGAAGAGCACTCAGGACAGAGCTGAGGGAAGCACCCATACTTAGTAATTGTGACATGGATGAAGATCCAGCAAAAGAATGCTGACAGGTAGAAAGAGAAATAAGGGTGAGCAGAATCATGGAAACTCAAAAGAAGAAAGAGTATTTAGGAGTAAAAAGTGGTAAACAGTATCAAATTTTGCAGAGAAGTTAAGAAGGATGAGTGAGGACTGAAAAAAAGGTCATTTTACTCTGGCAATTAAGGCATCATTGGTAACTTTGGAGAGAGCAATTTCAATTGAATAATGGGGAAATAAAGCAAAGGGAAAGAAAAAGAGAATAAGCATTTATATAGTACTGATTATGTGCCAGGTGTTGTGCTAAGGTAGGCAGACTCTTCCCCTCCCCCTTCCTCCTTCCTTAACCAGGTTTCTCATTTAATCCTCACAACAACTCTGGGAGGCAGGTGTTATTATCATCCCATTAAAGTTGAGCAAAGTAAGGCAAATGGAGGTTAAGTGGCTAAGTGTCTGAGGGCAAATACAAACTCAGGTCTTCTGGGTTCCTGGCCTGGTGCTCTATCCATTGTGCCACCACAGCTGTCTCTATAATGAGATCAGAAGCTGGATTGTATAGGTTAAGAAAAGAGTGGAAAGGAAGTGGAAGAATTGATTATATATTTGTTTTTAAGGAGTTTAGCTGAAAAGAGGAGGGATTTAGGATGATAGTTGGTAGGCATAGTAGGATCTAGTGAAGGTTTTTTAAGAACAGAAATGTGGCTGTGTTTATAGGCAGCAGAGAAGGAATAAGAAGTTAGGAAGAGATTAAAGATTAGAGAAAGTATGGAGATAATGGTGGGGGAAATCTACTGGACAAGACAGGAGGGGAGGGAATTATGGGTTCAAATAGAAGAGTTGGCCTTGACAAATAGAAGGACCGTCTCATCATCAGAGACTTGATTGAAGAAGGAAATAGCAGGGGAAGATGTCAGAGTTATGTGAGATGAGAAGGAAAAGAGAAGATGGAGCTCTCCTTTAAGATTTCCCCATTATTCAATTGAAATTGCTCTCCTTAAAGTTACCAATAATGCCTTAATTGCCACAGTAAATGACCATTTCTCAGTCCTCATCCTTCATCCTGGCTTCAAAAAAAGAATTTTTTTTTTTGGGTGAAGTATGAAGGGAATGTTGTGAGAGACTTGATGAGGAAGAGAGGTTTGGCATAGTGGCTGTTGTGACTGGCATAGGGAATTAATTAGTAGTAGTAGTAGTAGAATTGCCTTGCTGTAGTGAAGGCCCAGTTGAGATTAGCTAGCTAGCATAAATTTTTAGTAGACCCAGTCAATACAGTTTCACAATTTCTCCCAGTTGAATTTATGTAAGAGAGGAGTAAATAAGAGTAAGAAAAGAGTTGATGAATGGTAGGGGTAAACTTAGGTTGGGGTTTGTCAAGGTGTGATCTGGATAGGACAACCGAGGGATTTGAGAGCAGAGGAAAGTATGGAGATGAACTGATTCACTGAGATATTTAGATTGGGAAGGGAGGAGACTATGTAGTCAGGAAATGGAGGGATTGGAGGTCACAGTGAAGATAAAGAGTAGCATCCAAAGGAGTGAGACATAGGAAGAGATAGAAAGATAAAGGATTAGATAAAGGAAATTCACAGTTCTTGAACATGGACACAGAATAATTGTACAACGTGATGGCAAGATCAAGGATGTAATAATCCCTGTGTATTATTGAGGTGGAGTGGAAGAGTAGGTCATGGGAGTTGAGTAGACTGAAAAACTGGGAGATTAAGGTATTTGCGAACATGAATATGTTTGTTGAAGTCCCCTAGAATGAGCGATGGAGTTGGAGTAAAGAGGAAAACTGTGAGCCAGGCTCCAACCTCACTGAGAAAGGAGGGAAAATATCCTGGGGTTCAGTAGATATCAGCTACCAGGATTTGGATGGATTGATAAATTTAGATTGAATGAACCTCAAAGGAGGAAAGATTGCTGCATAATCTAGCAATGAGAGTCTGGATGTGGCAGTGGGGAGTGAGGAGTATTCCTACTCTACCACCAGCAACAGTGAGTTGGGGGAGTCATAGTCATAGTCAGCTGACATTCATTAAGTTTCTAATGTGCTGAGTGCTGAGGATACAAAGAAAGGAAAAAAAACCCCATCTGGCTGTCAAAGAGCTCTCAGTGTAATGGAGGACATAGTGTGCAAACAAACATGTATAAACAACATATGTGTGTGTGTATATACACATATAGATACATATAAACACATCTATTTGTTGTTGTTCAGCCGTTTCAGTTGTGTCTGACTCTTTGTGATCTCATTTGGAGTTTTCTTGGCAAAGGGGTGTGTGTGTGTGTGTGTGTGTGTGTGTGTGTGTGTGTAGGATAAATTAGGGGTAATCTCAGAGGGAAGGCACTAAGATTGAGGAGGATGAGGAAAAGCTTGCAGAACGTAGGACTTTAATATGAAAAAATGCTCTAAATCACTATTGATTAGAGAAATGGAAATCAAAATGACTCTGAGGTACCACATCACACCTATCAGATTGGCTGACATGACAAAACAGGAAAATGATAAATGTTGGAGAAGATGTGGGAAAATTGGAACACTAATACGTTGTTGGTGGAGTTGTGAACTGATCCAGCCATTTTGGAGAGCAAGTTGGAACTATGCGCAAAGGGCTTTAAAAATGTTTGTACCCTTTGACCCAGCAATACCATTTCTAGGGCTGTATCCCAAAGAGATCATAAAAGTGGGGAAAGGACCCACATGTACAAAAATATTTATAGCAGCTCTTTCTGTGGTGGCAAAGAATTGGAAATTGAGGAGATGCCCATCAGTTGGGGAATGGCTGAACAAGTTGTGGTATATGAATGTAATGGAATACTATTGTTCTATAAGAAATAATGAACAGGCAGACTTCAGAAAAACCTGGAAAGACTTGTATGGACTGATGCTGAGTGAAGTGAGCAGAATCAGGAGAACATTGTACACAGGACAGCAACATTGTGAGATGACTAACGTTGATAGACTTAGCCCTTCTCAGCAGGGCAAGGATCTAAGACATCTTCCATCATGATGGAAAATGCTGTTCACATCCAAAGAAAGAATTATGGAGTTTGAATGCAGATCAAAGCATACTATTTGCTATTTTTTTTCTTCTGTTTTGTTTTGTTTCTTCTTTGTTGTGGTTCCTCCTGTTGGTTCCAATTCTTCTTTACAACGTGACTAATATGAAAATATATTTAACAGGAATGTATATGTAGAGCTTATATCAGATTATGTGCCATCTTGGGGAGGAGAATTCAGAGGGAGTGGGAGAAAATTTAAAACTCAAAAGCTTATGGAAGTGATTGTTGAAAACTAAAAATAATTAAAAAAAAAAAAGGACTTTAGCTAACACTTGAAGGAAGCCAGGGAAGCCAGGAGACAGATGAAGAGAGAGAGAATTCCAGACATGGAGGGCGGCCAGTGAAAACTTAGAGTTAGGTGGTGAAGTGTCTTGTTTAAGGAACAATAGTGAGGCCAGTGTCATTGGATCATGGAATACTTGGAGAGTGTAAAGTGTGAGAAGAGCAGAAAAGTAGAAGGGTGCCGGGTTATGAAGGGCTTTAAAAGCCAAAGTTGGCACTATATATTGGGCAGCTAAGTGGCATAGTGGCAAGAATGCCTGAGCTGAAATCAGGAAGACTCATCTTCCTGAGATCAAATCTGGCCTGAGACTTACTAGCTGTGTGACTCTGGGCAAGTCACTTAACCCTGTTTGCTTAAGTTTCCTCCAGTATCTTTGCCATGAAAGCCCCAAATGGGATCATGAAGAGTCGGACAAGACTGAAACAGCTGAACAACTACCACCGCGACAACAAAAGCCAAACAGCAGATTTTATATTTGATATTGGAGGTGATAGGGAACTAATGGAGTTGATTGAGTGAATGGAGAGTGGGGTCAGGGGTCAGGGGTCAGTCACATAGTCAGACCTGAGCTTTAGGAAGATCTTGTTGTTTGTCCTTTGTTCTCAGAGAGGATCATGACATCAAGGAAGTGATGCCATGACATGCAAGTGGATTGGATTTAAATGAGGGAGGACTGTACAAAGTTACCAGCCTCACTTTCTCCTCTGGAGCCATCTGGGTCCCATGGCAAGATATAGATCAGGATGACTGGAAATGGCCCTCAAGAGATCATAAGTAATTTTGGAGAAAGCAATATTGGTGGAATGAGGTCAGAAGCCATATTGTAAGAGTTTAAGAGAGTGAGAGGAGATAAAATGGAGGCAACTATTGTAGATGGCCTTTTTAGCTAAAGGGCCCTTTGTAGCTAAAGGGAAGAAGACATAGGACAATAGTTAGCAGGGATAGAAGATTTAAGTGAGGAGTTTTTTTTGGGATAGGGGAGACATGGGCATGTTTGTAGGCAGTAGGGAATGAGCCGGAAGAGGGAGAGATTGAAAATTAGTGAAAGAGTGGGATGGCAGAGTGGGCAATCTGTTGGAGGAGAATAGGATAGAATGAGATTGCTTGAACAAGTAGAGGAGGTAGGGGTAAGGAATAAGGCCCCTTCCTCATGTGAGACAGGGGTGAAAGAGGAGATGGTGGCAGAAGGCCCCTGAGTTTTAGATGAGGAAGAAGGGAGAAGAGGGAATTCACAGTGAATGGCCTCAATTTTTGGGGGGTAAAATATGAGGCAAGGTTCTCAGCTGAGAAAGTAGGGGAAAGGAGAGCCATGGGAAGTTTGAGGAGGGATGAAAAGGTTTGAAAGAGCCACTGTGATCAGTGAGATAGTGAGTTGATAAAGGAAATATAGTAGGATTACCTAGTAGCAGCAATGAGTGCCCAGTTAAAGTTATGTAACAAAAATTTGTAGTGAACTCAATCCAAACAGCTATGTGATTTTCTCCACTCTCAATCAGCTGCACATGTGTAGGAGCAAAGGCAGTGAATGGTGGGAGAAATCCAATAGTGAGGTTTGGTTGGGCATAATAAGTGATATGATAAGGAGGCTAGGGATTTGTTTTCCTTTCCTTGGAGTTCTTTTCTGGGACTTCCATCTTAGTTATCTTTCATTGACTTAGCTGGCTTCCCAAGTGTCTTCTGCAGTCTAGAAATGTCAGTGGTTTCTCCTTATGCTACATATGAACTAGAATTTGAGGTAGGAACGAGATCTTGGATTAAGACTTCCCTTCTCCCCATTTTGACTGCTTGATGAGCCAGTTCAACTCTATTCTGCCCTCCTCTCTTGAATCCCTAGCCTCCTTATCATAGGAAGATCTATTTGATAGCTGAATGGAGGATATACTGGAGTGGGGAGAGATTTAAACTAGAGAAGCCAACCAGAAGATCACTGCAGTAGTCGAGGATTGATGAACACCTGCATTAGACTGGTGGAAATGTCACAGGGGAGAAGTAGGAGTATGTACGCGGATATTAGGAAGGAATAATCAACAGGACTTGGCAACAGATTGAATATGAAGAGTGACAGAGAGTAAAGAGTTGAGGATGACACCTAGGTTGTGAGCCTGGGTAACTAGGGAAGATGGTAATACCTTTGAATGGTGACAGGGAAGTTGGGAAGAGTAGGGTGGTTTTGGGGGGAAAGATAATGAGTTTAGTGTTGGGCATGTTGAGTTTAAAATATCTTTGGTATATCCATTTTGTCATGTTCAATAGGCATATGGATATGTGTGATTAGAGGTCAGAAGGGAGATTAGATCTGGACAAATAGATATGAGAGTCATCTTCATAGAGATGATAATGAAAATGATAACTGCTAATGAGTTCATCAAGTGAAAACTGTATAAAGGAAGAAAAGAAGAGAGCAAGACAGAGCCTCATAGAACCCCTCCTCCCCAAGGGATATGAACTGAATGAAGATCCAGTCAAGGAGGCAGAGTGATCAGAGAGGTAGGAAGAGAATCAGGAGAGAGTGGTGTTGTGAAAACCTAGAAAGAAGATAAAATTGAGAAGAGAGTGAAAGACGTTGTCAAAGGCTGTAGATTAGACAAGGATCAAGATTGAGAAAAGGTCATTAGATTTGGCATTTAAGATAACATTAGTAACTTTGGAGAGAGTAGTTTCACTTGAGTGATTAAGTTGGAAGTCAGATTTCAGAGTTAAGAGTGAGAGGAAAGGTGGAGGTACCTGTTAAAAGAGTAGAAAATAATGGAGGCAATAGAGAGCAGAAGTGTTGGTGGGTATTAGAATCAAAGCAGTTGTACTTTTAGAAATTAAAAATCATGATAGGGGTAACAAACAGCCCCTACCTGACACAAAAGTATTGAAGACTTAAGCAGAAAGGAGTGTAGAATTACACTATAGTCCTGGGGATGTTTAGTTTTTATTGTTCCTTAAGGGATGTATTTGTACCTTGCCAAACGCATAATTAAATTGTAGGACAGGTTTGCATTACAAGTAGGCATTTAGGACATTTAGTAAAATTCCGATCAGTACCTCCACAGGGTGTCACTATATCCAAGTAGTGCCCTGCTTAGATCATAGCAACCAGTACAGATTAGAAGTCTGGTGGGCCATTCACTGTAGTTCAGTGACAAGCTCAGCCATAAAGGTCCATTAATATAGCCTTTATCATGGTTTGTGTATCATTACTGTCATCATCATAAAACATTTATTAGGAATGGAATGGAATAAGCATTTATTAAGCTCCTATTTTATGTCAGGCACTGTGCTGAGTGCTTTACAGATATTATCTCTTTTGATCCTCACAACAACTCTCGGAAGTAGGTGCTATTATTTTCATCCCGTTTTACTGATGAGGAAACTGACACAGACAGAGGGTGAATCACTTGCGCAAGATCACATAGCTAGCAAGCTAGTAAGTTTTTGGGTCCATATTTGTACTCAGTTCTTCCTGATTCCAGGAGGTACTTACTCTGTACCAATGCTAAGGGCTGGAGATACAAAGAAAGGCAAAAACACAGACCCTTAATAGGTCTAGAAACCCAACTGTGGTATGAATTCTATGCCTATTGTAACAAAGCCAAAGAATAGAAAATGGCTAAATTAAAAGATAGAATGGAGAGTTGCGAATAATTAAATAGAGCAGCCTTGGCAAAATATAACTTTATCAGAACAATAGGGGTCATGTGATAGTAATTCACATTTAGATAGTGTTTTAAGGTTTGCAAAGTTCTTTGCTCAAAACAGCCTTCTCAGTAGGTAGTGCTGATATTATTCCCATTTTACAGACGAGGAAACTAAGGCTCTGACAAGTTGCGACTTACTCAAGATCAATTAAGTAACAATAAAAATAACATTTTTGTATAGTACTTTACAGGTTAACTCATTCATATATCAATTCAATAAATACTTATTAATTATTTACTGTATGCAAAACACTAAGCTAATAAATGTCTGACAGGGGATTCAAACCCAAGTCACTTGACTCCTGCAATAATATCTACTACATTTTATTCAGCAAGGACTGGGATTTAAATATTTTCTGAGTCAACTAATGAATGCAGCCATTCCATGTGAATGGCTAAATTAGAGTATTTAGACTATGTTTTATGAATGGTTTTTGTGAATGGATCAAGTGGCACTTACATCTCTTGGTTCATTGCTAAATGAAAAGGCAAAATATTTTAATGAGCAAATGCAGTGGAGACATTCAACAAATATTAAACATCTGCTAAATGCAAAGAACTGTGCTATGTACAGGGGATGCAAAGGAAAAAAATGCCCCAGTCTTACCCTTCAAGATGTATACATTTTGCCTGTAGGTAGAATGCAGCATTTTTCTGTAAAGTAGGCATAATAGGAATATTCACACTCCTTGCCAAGGAATGTTCACAGTACCAAACAATTGCACTCATTTTACATGCCAGCAAGGTTCTGCTTAAGATTCTGCAAGCTAGGCTTTAACAGTATGTGAATCAAGAATTACCAGAAGAGCAGTCTGGTTTTTGAAGAGGCAGAGGAATTAGAGATCAAATTGCCAACATTTTTGGATTATGGAGAAAGCAAGGGAGTTTCAGAAAAACATCTACTTCTGCTTCATTGACTACATTAAAAGCCTTGACTGTGTGGATCACAACAACATGTGGCAAGTCCTCAAAGAGATAGGAGTGTCAGATCATCTTTCTTGTTTTCTGGGGAGCCTGTATGCTGGTCAAGAAGCAGCAGCTGAACATGGAACAGTTGATTGGTTTAAGATTAGAAAATCAGTATGATGGGGCTCTATATTGTCACCTTATTTATTTAACTTATATGCAGAGTACATCATGTGAAATGTCAGGCTCGATGAATGAAAAGCTGCAATTAAAGCTTCTGGGAATTAAATCTCAGCTATGCAGATGATACCATTCTGATGGCAGAAAGTGAAGAAGAATTGAAAAGCCTCTTGATGAGAGGGAAAGAGGACAGTGTAAAAAGCAGGTTTTTGAAGCTTAATGTAAAAAAAACCAAAAAACTAAGATCTTGGTAACTGGTCCCATCACTTTCTGGCAAACAGAGGGAGAAGAAATGGAAATAGTGTCAGATTTCATATTCTTGGGCTCAAAGATCACAGCAGCTGGCCATTGTACCCAAGAAATTAAAAAATGCTTTCTCCTTGGAAGTAAAGCTGTGGCAAATCTGGACAGCATACTAAAAAGCAGAGACATCATCTTGCCAACAGAGGTCTGTATAGTCAAAGCTATGGTTTTTCCATTAGCAGTGTGTGACTGTGTACTGCAGAGTCAGGGCTTTCAAACTGGTGCTGGAGAAGACTTTTGAAAGTTCCTTGGACGCAAGCAGTTCCAAATCAGTCAATACTTTTTTTTTTTTTAAATATTTACTTATTTTTAGTTTTCAACATTCACTTTTATAAGATCTTGAGTTTGAAATTTTCTTCTCCTCCTTCCCTTCCCCCTTTCCCAAGACAGCATGTAATCTCTTATAGGCCATACATGTACAAGCATATTAAACATTTCCACATTAGCCATGTTGTAAAGAAGAATTAGAACCAAAGGGAAAAACCATGATAAAGAGAAAAACCAAAAAAAGGAAAAGTAGCATGCTTCGATCTGCATTCAGATTCCATAATTCTTTTTCTGGATGTGGATAGTGTTTTCCATCATGAGTTTTTGGAGTTGTCTTAGATCATTGCATTGCTGAGAAGAGCTAAGTCTATTAAAGTTGATCATCATACAGTGTTGCTGTTAGGTTCTGCTTACTTCACTCAGCATCAGTTCACGCAAGTCTTTGCAGATTTTTCTGAAGTTTGCTTGCTTCATCATTTCTTATGGAACAGTAGTATTCCATTACATTCATATACCACAGTTGGTTCAGCCACTACCCAATTGATGGGCATTCCCTCAATTTTCAACTCTTTGCCACCACAAAAGGAGCTGCTATAAATATTTTTGTACATGTGGGTCCTTTTCCCATTTTTCTGATCTCTTTGGGATATAGACCTAGAAGTGGTATTACTGAATCAAAAGGTATACATAGTTTTATAGCCCTTTGGGTGTAGTTCCAAATTGCTCTCAACTCCACCAGCAATGCATTAGTGTTCCAATTTTCCCACATCTTCTCTAACATTTATCATTTTCTTGTTTTGTCATGTTAGCCCATCTGATAGGTATGATGTGGTACCTCAGAGTTGTTTTAATTTGCATTTCTCTAATCAACAGTGAAAATCAGTCAGTACTTAAAGAAATTGATTCAGGCTATTCACTGGAAGGTCAAATACTGAAGCCAAAGCTTAAATGATCACCAAACAGGACCAGGGAATGACTAGTCATCTGTCCTGCTCCCTCCATATTAACTATTAGTACCAAAGATCTTTCTAAAATCCCCCACTCTGGAAGAAAATAATCTACTCAATATTGGAATAAGCCTTAGGTCATATCTTCTTCTTTTATATTATTTCAGTCTATGAACTCATCAACTTTTATGGATTCAGTGATAATCTATGCGGATGATTCTCAGATCTATTTACTTATTGAGGCCTAAGCTCTCTCCTGGCCCCAGTCTTACATTTCCAACTGCCTAGTAGACATGTTGAACTGGATGTGCCATAGACATCTTAAACTCTACATATCTAAAACTAAATTCATTTTCTTTCCCCTCAAACCCTCCCAACTTCCTAATTTCTCTATTGCTGTCAAGGGTACCACCATTGTTCTAGTCACCAGGCTTACAACCTAGATGTCATCCTCCACTCTTCACTATCTCTCTCTCTTACTTTTTAAAAAAAAAAAAATTTTTATGAGGCAGTTGGGTTTAAGTGACTTGCCCAGAGTCACACAGCTAGTGAGTATTATGTGTCTGAGTCTCTTACTCTTCATAGCCAATCTGTTGCCAAGTCCTATTGATTATTCCTTCCTAGCATCTCATGTATAATCCCACTTTCCCTCTGACAATGCCGCCAGTCTAGTGGAGGCCCTTATCATTGAAGCTTGGACTGCTTGCAGTAGTCTTCTGGTTGGATCCTTTGTCTCAAGTCTCTTTCCTCTCTAGTCCATCTTCCACTCAGCTATCAAATAGATCTTCCTAAAAGTGAAATCTGACCATGTCGCCAACCCTACTGCCTTCAACTCATTCGATCCACTCTAGTGGATCACCTGCAGGATCAAATATAAAATCCTGTTTGGCTTTTAAAGCTTTCCTGGGTTTCCATGTCTGTATAATGAAGTGGCACTGACCTCCTTGCTGTTCTTTGATCAAAATACTCCATCTATTGACTCTGCATTTTCATGGCTATTCCTCATTTCTGGAATTCTCATCTTCCTTATCCTCCTAGCTTCCCCAATATCCTTCAGGTAGCCGTTACTAAGTCCCAGCTTCTGCAAGAAACCTTTCCCATTCTTCCTGAATCTTAATGACTTCCCTCTTGAGATTACCCCCAATTTATCTTATAGTTATCTTGATTGTATGCAATTGTTTTTATGTTTGTCTCCTCCATTAGACTGTGAACTCCTTGGGAGCAGATATTCTTTTTTAAGTTGTATCCCTAGCATTTAGCACAAAAATGGTTATTGACTTGATGATTAGAGAGTGAATACCTAAAACATGTCTCACCCTTGTATAACCAGCTGGTCCCCAAGACTTCTACCAGGCAGGACTAGGGGTTGGTCATTTGTTTTCATCTGTGTGTACTATATATATTCTCTGTATTCCCCTTTCTACCTTTTCCTGAAGGATTAATGATCAAATCAACTGTACTATTGCTTCTCTTAAGGGCATGACAATCTATTATCCTATTTTGAATCAGACTGCTTAGGAATGCCCTTCCTAGGCCATCACTCCCTGCTACTTTATACCCAGTACTACTGTCAATCTCGTCCTCTTGTGCCCCTATCTCTTTCTACTCTATCCTTTTGTACCTTTTGGACCTCCTGTTGTATTGTTAACAAACTACTTTTTATATTAGACATGTACCTTCCTCCTGGAAATTACTTTGTTTATACTTAGTATTTAATTTCTCTAAATACATATTCTCTTACCCTCCTGCTCCCCTTCCCCCCACCTTTTAGCTTCTGAAGGGCATGGACTATTTCCTTTTTTGTCTGTAATTCCTCAGCACCTAGAATAGTACCTGGCACATAATAGTCATTTAATAAATGCTTATGGAATTGAATTATATAAATTTTGAATTATTATTAAGTTGGAAAAAGTAATTTAACCAGATAGTGTTTATACAGGATAAATATATGTTGGAGGCAATACAATTTTGAAAACACTGAGAGATTGATTTTTAAGACATCTCAGAGAGGAAGTTACCAGAAGAATGGGAAAGAATCACAGATGGTATTTGTTTCCCCCCAAAAAAAGGCTCTTGAAAAGATAGCAAAAGATACCCACATATGCATCTACTTTTTCTTCCTTTCTCCAAAGAAAAAAGAGAGATATATTTTTCATGTGTTCTCTGGGTTGAGGCAATACGTTTCAGAGTAGAAGACTGGGGGAAGCTAGGTGGCGCAGTGGATAGAGCACTGGCCCTGGAATCAGGAGGACCTGAGTTCAAATATGGCCTCAGACAACTGACACTTCCTAGCTGTGTGACTCTGGGTAAGTCACTTAACCCCATTGCCTAGCCAAAAAATAAACAAACAAACAAACAAAAAAAACAGAGTAGAAGATATTTGTGAGTAGCAGCGTAGTATTGTGCAAAGAACACTATACTGGCAGTCAGGAGACAGGAGTTTTAATTTCAGCTTTGTTGACAGTTAGCTGTGTTACCTTCAGCAAATGGTTTTTCCCCATTGGCCCATAGTTGAATTAGATAACTTATAAGATCCCTTATAAGTAACATTTTATAGTGTGAATCTTGGCTCTGCTGTTAATTTTCTATATGACCTTGGCCAAATCACTTAACTTCTCTTACCATCATTGTTCTCACTTTTAAGGCATAAAAAAATACAAAATCCCTCTATATTTATTAGTTATTGAATACAACAAGGACAAAAAAATCATGACTCAGTAGAGTAGAATACAGTCTATAAGATTCTATTCCACCAAAGTGCTCCCATGTGTATGTTAAGATTATACAAGATTCCTGGCTAGATGTAGCTAACTTTCAGTAATCAGCTTATTAAGACAAAATGAGGTATTAAACTGGGAGATGTATGATCATTGGAGGTGTTTGCTATTGGCATGGGTGATGTCCTGTGCAGAGTCCAGATGAAAAAGAGATTCATTATAGATAGTGAGGTCATTTCAGATGCTCCTTTTGGTAGATAACATTATGCCAATGGCATCAAATTCTAAAATAGGACTGGGTCTTCTTATTAACATCCATAACCACTTAAAATAGATTGGGTTAGCAATCTACAACTCTTAATTCCTGATATAAATCCAACTTGCTCATAGTATATAATTTTTGGGATATGATGCTACAGAATCTTTGATAGTATTTTTTTATGAAGGACATTGGATTGTAGTTTTTTTCTCTGTTCTTTTTCTACCTGATACCATATTTAATTCACATTAAAAAATAGTAGAATCTTTTAGTTTTTATTTTTCCAATAATTTATGTAGTATTGGAATTAATTATTTTTTGATTGTTTGATGGAATTCACTTGTAAATTCATCTTGTCCTGGAGTTTTTTACTTTGAGAGCTACTTAATGGCATTTTCATTTTTTTTCTTAAGTTGGGCTATTTAAATTCTCCTTTTTATCATTAATCTTGATATTTATAACTATTACAGCTATTCATTATCATTTCACTTACATTATCAATTTTGTTGGCATATAACTGTACAACATAATTTCTGATATTTTCTTTTATTTCCCTTCATTTATTGTTAATTCTTTTTCATTTTTGATATTAGTGAATAAAAAGCAACCATTCAATAACTGAAGCTATGAGTTTTTTTGAAAAAAAAAACAACCTAATAAAATAGATAAACTATTAATTTGATTTAACAAATAAAGAGGAAAAGCAAATTAGCAGTATCAAAAATGAAATAGGAGAATTCACAGTAAATGAATAAAGGATATTATTAGAAAATCTTTTGCTCAACTATATGTCACTAAAACTGACAATATAAATGGAATGGACATTTACAGAAAACATACTCAATTTATAAGAATGATTGAGAATTTAATCAGTATAAACTCAGAAATAGAAATTACACAATCCATAAACCCTCAAAGGAAAAAACAAACCAACCCAGGATCAGATGGATTTACAAGTGAATTCAAAGAACAGATATATCCAATATCATACAAACTGTTTGCAAAAATAGGGAAAGAAACAATTCTATCAAATTCTTTCAATGATACTAATATGGTCTTGATATCTAAACAAGATAGAGTCAAAAAAGAGAAAGAAAACTATAGATGTGTCTTTAATGAACACTAATGCAAAACTTTTAAATAAAATATTAATAAAGAGGCTATCGAACTTACTACAAATATACATTATGAGCAGGCTATGTTTATATCATGAATGTAGAATTCATTTAATATTAGGAAAACTATGAACATGATTGATTACCTATAACAAAAACCATATGATTAAGTTAATAGATGCTGAAAAAAGCTTTTGAAAAAATACAATATCCATTTCTTTAAAAAACCCATTTATTTAAAAAAATCCCCCACAAAAAACCTGGAAAACAGAGGAATAAATGCACCCTTCCTTAACATGATAAATAGTATGTACCTAAAATCAAAAGTCAACATTACATGTGATGGAGATAAAGGACAGTAATTTTCAGTAAGAATAGGGGTAAGGCAAGGATGTTTTTTGTCACCACTACTGTTTGATATATTGATAGGATTGCTAGCTATTTCAGTAAGAAAAGAAAAAAAGAGATTGAGAGAATAAGCATTAGATAAAGAAGAAACAAAAATTATCACTTTTTGCAGATGATATGATGGTGTACTTAGAAAACCCCAGAGTCAGCTAACAATTAATTGATACAATAATTTCAGGAAAGTTCCCTGATATAAAATAATAGCTATATACCATTAGCATTTCTGTATAATACTGATTAAACACGGCAGGAAAAGATAGTCCACTTAAAATAACTAGAGGTTGCATAAAATGTTTGGGCGTCTTCCTATTAAGGTATTCACAGGAACTATATTAATATAATTGTAAAACATTATTTAAGGAAATAAAGACAGAAACAAATAACTGTAGAAATATTAATTGTTTATGGGAAATGCCCAGGTAATATAGTAAAAATGGCAATTCTACCTAAATTAGTTTGCTTATTCAATGTCATACCAATCAAATGACCAAAGGATTCATTATAGAAACATTATAGAAACAGAAAATTAATTCCAAAATTCATGTAGAACAAAAGGTCAAGATTCTCAAACGAAATGATGAAAAATATTGGGCAGGAAAGGGGCTTAGCAATATTGGATTTCAAACTATACTACAAAGAATGTCATTAAAACAATTTGAAACTAAATAAGAAATAGAAAGGTCAATCAGTGAAACAAATTAGGCACGCAGCATACTAAAGCAAATGAGCTTAGTGGCCACATCTGTCTTCAAGAATTCCAGGGGGCAGCTAGGTGATGCAGTGGATAAAGCTCCAGCCTTGGAGTCAGGAGGACCTGAGTTCAAATGCGGCTTCAGACACTTGATACTTACTAGCTGTGTGACCTTGGGCAAGTCACTTAACCCCGGTTGCCTCCCCCCTCCCCCCCAAAAAAGAATTCCAAAATTCCCTTATTTGACCATGATATATAGGCTTTCCCCCTTCCTTCACCAAATCCTTCTCTTCACTCTTACCATGATATCCAATCCTTCAACCCCTCCCTTCTGTCCCAAGCCATCTCCCCTGCACTAGCTACGCTCTTGTCTTTTCACATTTTATCTCTTGTTGAATCACTTCAGCTCCACACTGCCCTCTTCTCTGGAGTCCGTGTCCCCCTTATCATATTATTAATTGCTTTCTGCTAAGACTCAGCCTTGGATCAGTCCTGTTTCCTAGCTACACATGTGCTGCTGAATGTAGGTGAAGAAAATCACAGAACCGTTTTGACTATGTTCACAAATTTGTTACACAACAATGGGGCCCTGACTGCTGTTAAGCAATCCTTCTACAACTTCTTTATCAACCGACTATCCCACTCTCTAGAGCAGCTCTTCCAAACCTTTTCATCCCTCCTCAAACCTCCCATTCCTCCCTCCCCCCAAATAGAGGATCTTGCCTCATGTTTTATAGAAGAAATTGAGGACATTCATTGAGAGCTCCCTTTTTTCCTCTCTTCTTAATTTCCTATCACTCAGATACTTTCTGCCACTCCTGTCTCACATGGTGAGGTTGCTTTGTTCCTCACCAAGGCCCACTCCTCAATGTGTACAAGCAGTCCCATTACCATTGCCTTCTCTGTCATCTCCACTCTATCACTTCTTTTCAGTTCCTCTTTGGCTTCTGGCTCCTTTCTTTCCTACTGCCTACAAACATTTCCATGTCTCCCCCATCCTGAAAAAACCCTCATTTGATCCTTCCATCACTGCTAATTGTCGTTCTATCTCTTCTGGTCTTTCTGGCTAAATTCCTAGAAAATGCTGTTTGCAATAGGTGAGTCCACTTTCTCTCCCCATACTTTCTTCTTAACCCTTTATAATCTGGTTTCTGGCCTTATCATTCCACCAAAACTGTTTTCTCCAAAGTTAACTATGCTCTCTTACTTGCCACATCTAATGGCCTTTTCTCAGTCCTCATTCTCCTTGACTTCTCTGCAGCTTTTTGATACTCTCTTCTCTCTAGGTTTTTGGGACACCACTCTCTTTGTTTTCCTCCTACCTGACCACTCCTCAGTGTCCTCTGCTGGATCCTCATTCAGGTCAAACCCACTAACCATGGCTGTCCCATAGTCTCTGTCTGGGATCCTCTTCTTGATCTCATCAGCTCCCATGGATTTAATCATCAGGTCTCTATGCTGATGATTTTCAAATCTCCCTATTCTGTCCCAACCTCTCTGTTGACCTGATTCAGTCTTACATCTCCAATTGCCTTCCAGACATCTTGAACTGGATGTCTAATAGATATTTTAAACTCAGCATGTCCAAAAGTGAATTCATTATCTTTTCTCCTAAATCTGTCCCCTCTCCCTCTTCCCTGTTAGAGGAAGGCAGCCATCTCTCAGTTCCTCAGTCTTACAGACTAGGGCAAGGGTCAGGAACCTGTGGCCTTGAGGCTGCATGCCACCCTCTAGGTCCTCAAGTGTGTCCCTTTGACTGAATCCAAACTTCACAGAACAAATCTCCTTAATAAAATTCTCTGTTCTATAAAGCTTGGATTCAATCAAAAGGCAGAACCCAAGGACCTAGAAGGCCACATGTGGCCTGGAGGCCACATGTTCCCCACCCCTGGGGAGTTATCCTGGATTCCTCACTCTTTCTCTCACCCCCCATATCCACACTATTGCCGAAGTCTGTTGACTTTACCTTTGCAAGATCTCTGGAACATGCTCCCTTTTCCTTTGACACTGTCACTACGATGGTACAGGCCCTCATCATCTCATGCCTGGACTAGGTGGGCCTGCCTGTATCAAGTCTCTCCCCCGTCTAGTCCATCCTCCATTTAGCCACCAAAATTCTTTCCTAAAGCACAGGTAACCCCCCTGCTCCATAAACTTCATTGCTCCCTACAGATCAAATATAAAAATCCTCAGTTTAGCGTTCAAAGACTATCATAATCTAGCTTCTCTCCTCTCCATGTCTCTGCCCCAACAAACATTTTTTCAATCACTTTATATTTTACTTCCTGCATCATACTCTTCATCCTCCTGGATTGAAGTTGGCCTTCTTACTGAGACACTCCATCTCAGTTCCAGGCATTTTCTCTGGCTATCGCCCTCACCTGGAACACTCTCCTTATCTCCACTTGCTATCTTCCTTTAAGTTCCAACTAACTAAATTCCTATCTTCTATAGGAAGCCTTTCCCAACCCTTCTGAAATCTAGTGCTTTCTTTTAAAAATTATTTCCTATTTCCTGTTAGCTTATACATATTTGTTTACTTGTTGCCTTCTCCATTAGACTGTAAGCTCCTTGAAGGCAGGGATTTTCTTTTGTCTCTTGTAACCCTTGTGCTTAGCTTAGTGCCTGTCACATACTAGACATTTAATAAGTATTTATTTATTAAATATTTGGTAAGGCCAGAGACTTTAGCCCCTAGGCTGAGGGCTCACTCAAGAAAAAGAAAATGACTAGGAAAACAGTATAGAATTCTTGAAGATGTAGGGTTTAGATCAGCACCAGATACCATATACCAAGATAGATTTTTAATGGATTCAGGACCTAGACATAAAAAACTATATCATAAGGAAATCAGAAGAGCAGGGAAGAAATTAACTTTCAAATATGTGGAAGGGGAAAATTTCATGACCAAAAGAGAGAGGGCAATAAAATGGCTAATTTCGATTATACAAAATTAATAAGTTTTTGCTGAAAGAAATCCAATGCAGATAAGATTAGAAGAGACTTCATGCTTTATCAAAACTGTCTGTTCCTCACGTCTATAATGCTTTCCCTCCTCACCTCTGCCTCTTGGTTTCCTTGGCTTCCTTCAAGACTCAGTTGAAAGCCTACCTTCCACAAGAGATGTTTCCTGTATCCTGGGACTGATCATGCCTTTCCTCTGAAATTACCTCTCATTTATATTGCATACATATCATAAGCACATAGTTGTTTTCCTGTTGTCTCCCCCATTACTATATGAGCTACAAACTATGTTTGTGCCTTTTCTTGTCTCCGCAGTGACTGACATATAGTAAATGTTTATTGACTGACTGATTCCTCATCTTCTATCTTTTATAATGTAGTTGCCTAACAGTCCAAAACTGTGAAGAGGCAAGCTGTTCATCTGATTGTCTATGAGGTTATTGATTCTCTGTCAGGTTTAAGTATGGGAATAACAGACTGACCTTGAATAGTTTGTCTTCTTCTAGCTAGTTTTAATTTTCATTTTATCTTATTGGAGGTAGTACAAGGACATGAACACTGGCTCTGGAGTCAGAGGATCTGGGTTTAAGACTCATCTTTAATGCTCCAAATCTGTGTGACCTAGAGCAAGTCATTTAACCTCCCATGGCTTCAGTTTTCTTGTCTGTAAAATGAGGGGGGTTACACTAGAGAGCCTCTGAGGTTATTTCCTACTCTAGGTCTATGGTATTATGATTGTGATTTCCTGTATTTCAATCTATTATCCTGTGTTTTGTTATATATTCCATAACTGTGAGTTCATGGATTATATTGTCATACTATTTAAAGGGTATAATAATCTGATCTCTAGTCAATGAAGTGGAGACTCGTTCTATCACCTTTGCAAGGCTGCTTCTCTGATTCCATTAACCACCTAGGTCAGATTAAATAGGTAGCTGTGTTATTAAAAGCCATTATTTTGGATTTAGTATGTCTTTCTTGAGTACTACAATAAGCATCATATTAATAGCTACCCTTTTTTGAATCACTAATTCATTAGCATGCCCACCATGTCAATAATAATTCTTAACCTCAATTCTACTATTTTAGTAAATCTACTAAAGTAAATGTGTTCAATCCAGTGTATGGAATGAAGATCAAAATAGGATCACAATTAAATAGTAACAAACAACTATATTCCTTATGGTTTCCACATCACATAATGAGCTTCTTTATGAGCTGTTTATGAGTTATGGCAAGACATATCAAACTGTCTGCAAGAATAGTTGACTTAACTATTTCTCTACTGACCAAATATTTGGCAGTTTCTTTACTGACCAAGCATTTAATAAATCTTTCCAAGGCTTCCAACACAGTAACAATTACAGAAATAGTTCTTCAAGCAAGGTTAGAAAAATAAAACAAAAACAGTGTTATTGGATTCTGATATAGCAGTTCAAGGTTTACAAAGCACTTTACACACATCATTGTACTCCGTTCTCATACAATTTAGTTACTAGGCCATCAGATATGAAACTGCTAAACCACTGAGGACCATATCCTATTGTCCTGTTTGTCCCTTTCTAATGTGGGTGGGCCATCTTCCTGCTCGAGCACGACAGTCTTTTTTTACTTTAGATACCATGATGACTATTTAATTTTTTAACTCTTTTCCAATTCATTTCTGTTCTTCACTCACTTTTAGCCACCACATTTGATTACAAAATTCTAGCAGCATATTTAAAAAAAAAACATTTCAAATCTAGGAGTTATCATTCTTTCCCCATTTACACATACAAATACTGTATTAATATATAGTAACTTTTGAAGATAAAGCTTCCTTAGAGTAGTTTAGAAACTTTTTAAGTTATAATTATGATTCAGATTTACATTCTTGTTTTGCTGGCAATTTCTTTGAAGACTATATACAGATACCATGTCACTCGATTAAAAAAACTTCTCATTTTATTTTCTTTGATGATATGCTTATTTTATTGATGCATGTTACCTTTATATCACAGTCATTTCTAAATGCAAAGAAAAATCCAAACCTTCCTGAGATTGTCCCTTGTAACAGAGTAACAATTAAACAAAAAATGTTTCATAAGGTTACTATTAATCTGACAGAACAGATCCAAGAGCATCACTGTCCTCCCAGTTAGCCAGACTTGTAACCTATGTGTCATGCTTAACTTCTCACTCCCACTCCCCATACACATCCAATTTGTTGCCAAATCTGTAATTTTTATTTTCATGACATCTATATATTTATTCTTCTCCACTCACATAGTTACTACATTAATTTAGATTCTGATCATCTCTTTCCTTGGTTATTGTAAATAGCCATCTAACTGGTCTCCCTGCCTCAAGTCTCTCAACACTCCAGTGTTGTATTCTTATCCTCCACCAAGATAATTTTTGTAAGGTGACTTGTAAGGTGACTGTCTGCCCATGGCACTCCCCTGCTCAGTGAGCTTCATTAGTTCTCTCTTACCTTCAGGATCAAATATAAAGTCCTTTGTTGGATAAAGCTCTTCATAGTTTGGCCCTTTCTTAACTTTCCAGTCATCTTACACTTGACTCCCCTCCATGCAGTCTGTGATCAGCTACTCTGGCCTATTTGCTGTTCCTTCCATACAACTCCCATCTCTCTCTTCTGTGATCTCTTCTTTCATCTTTGCCTGTGAGTTTGCTTTAGTTTCCTTCAAGACTCCACCCATATCTTGCCTTCTTCAGGAAGCCATTTGTTTTTTCTTGCTTTTAGTGCTTTCCATCTTGTATGTACCTAGTTATTTACAGGGTTTCTTTCACATTTAAATGTGAGCTCCTTGAGGGTAGAGACTGTCTTTTGCTGCTGCTGCTTCTTCTTTCTCTTCTTCTTTTTTTCTTTTTTTTGCTTCTTTTTGTATTCCCAGTTCTTTGCACAATGCTTGGCACATAGTAGGTACTTGGTGAATGTTGATTGATTGATAGGAATCAAACTCTGGCCTTTTGTCTCCTCATCCAGGGTTCTTTCTGTTATCACCATGCTCTGGCCGCAGGTATGGAAATAGACACATTACATTAAGTTCAAGCAACTTGCCCAAGATGATACTGTTCAGTTTTAGAACTGAACTAAGGTCTGTTAGAACACTAGAGTCTATTAGAACTTCATAGAGGTGCTGAAACCACAACTAAAGGTATAGTGATGGCTTGGTTCTTCTTCCCTGGAATCAAAGTGGCTTAAGCAATTAAAATTAAACTTAGAGTTAGGTACTACAACTCTGATTTCATTGAAATAGGGAACTCCTAGTTGAGGTAACTTCTACCAATATAGGTCAGCATCTTCTCTGTAATTTAACAGTTTTAGAGAGTTGCCTAGAGCCCTTAGAGGTTAAGGGTCCAGGGTGACACAGCCAGTGTGTTAAAGGTGAGGCTTAAATCTAGGTCTTCCTGGCTCGAAGGCCAGATCTCTGTCTACTATGCCACTCTACCTTTCTAACATTAAACTTAAAAAAGGGGAAAAATCATAATTCTAAATCTTACTTTTCACTAAGTTTTACAAATAGTTTCATACTAAGTCTTACTCCATATCTTTAATCTCAGCTTCTTACAAGAACATATTCTTTGTTGTAATTTCTCAGGCAGAAGTTTTATTTCTCCAAAATGTGCTTGATGTTTTATCCATATATTAGTGTATGTCCTTCCCTTGTTGTAGAGACAGACTTCTGCAACATTTCTCATATATGTTCACTTCTCTCTGTTCACACGCCCAACCACTTGTATATGCTGTCTTGACTTCTCACTTGGATTATTTCAGGAGTGCTCTAATTGGTCTCCCTTGTCTCCCTTCCCTCTTCAGTCCTTTACTTAGTTGCTAGAGTGACATTCCTAAAGCACAGGTCTGACCATATTATTTCCCTGCTCAATAAAATGCAGTGGCTCCCTATTATCTCTGGTATAAAACACAAATTCCTCTGTTTGCTTTTTAAAGCCTTTTATAATCTGACCTCAAACTGCTTTTGCAGATTTATACATTCCTCCTCTTCATGCATTCTAGAGTCCAGCCAAATTGGCTAAGTTACTTTTCCTCACACATCTTCTATCTCCATAAGGGCCTTTGCATGGTCTGTTATATGATTGGAATGAATACATTCTTCACTTCTGCCTCCTAGAATCTCTAGTTTCCTTCAGAGATTAGCTTAAATGCCATCTACATTGAGGCCTTTCTTGACCCTTTAGCTACCAATGCCTTCTCCTCAGAATTACTTTATACTTATTTTGTATGTATTTCGCATATATTTATATGTTTATGTTCTCCACAGCCTGGAACCCCAAAAGGACTCTCTTTAGTCTTTCAGGTTCACATTGCCCCGACAGTGGTACTTTTCTGCTTTAAGAAGTGTACAGTGGAGGGGCAGCTAGGTGGCGTAGTGGATAGAGCATCGGCCGTGAAGTCAGGAGGACCTGAGTTCAAATTTGGCCTCAGACCAAACACTCGACACGTACTGGCTTAGCTGTGTGACCTTGGGCAAGTCACTTAACCCCGATTGCCTCACTAAAAAAATTAAAAAAAAAAGAAGTGTACAGTGGTTTTTTGTTTGTTTAGTTTTGATGAATAACCTTTTCTTTTAAAATTAAAAAAAATATTATTAACACTCATTTCAAATTTTTTTTAAATTTCCAAATTATCTCCCATTCTTTCCTCACCCCTTGCAGTGGTTCCTGGCGTATGTTTATTGTTTGATCAATTGATCTATTGATTGACTTGAAATTGTCGAGGGAAAGGATAAAGGAAGGTGTTGCAGAGAGGTAAGGGAAGGAATTTTGTGAGCAATATTCACTAGAATGAATTACAGAAATAAGTTTGTGAGAATACCACACATATCCATGTGCTTGAAAAACTGAGTAGTTCTGCCAGAAGGTGAGAGGATGGACGAAAGGCAATCCCGATTGAATTACTTTGTTAGTCCTGTAGGGGTGATGATGAAATTCAATCAAGGGCAGGAGAGAAGCATAGAAGGGCTTGGAGGGCTGTGTGGAGCCAGCAGCTTTAAGCTGTGGGGGAGCAGTTGGTATAACTTATGTTGTTCTTCAGATAAGCCTTTAAAAAACTGTGATTGCAAAGTGATAGATATTGAGAGGGGCATGTAGAGTCAAGAGGCACCATTTCAGAAGTCCTTGGAATTTTTTTTTCCCCTCTCAGATATCACCTCTCAGCTGCATTTGCATCCTCACACCAGCCTTCCCCAATAACAGAGAAAAGCAGTTAAGCAAAAGCAGTTAACAGTGATGCTGCATCTGATAAGAGTATGAAACATTTCACTGCCATAGTTTTCTACCTTACCTAATAGCGTGCAGTCATCTCTTTTCTGAGGCCAACATTGGGCACTATTACTACACAGCATTTTCCTTTGTCTTAATATTCTTTTATTTTCAAATAAATTTTAATTTTTTTCAATCAGCAAAATCCAAGTTCTTTCCCTCTCACCCTACTGAGAGTGCTCTAATTGATCCTCCCCCTCCCAGTTGAGAATGAAAGAAAAACAAAACCCATGTTACAAACAAGTATAGATAGTTAAGCAAAATATGTTTCCTCATTGTCCCTTTCCAAAAGGAATATACATATACATTTATACACACATACATATATATGTACATATATATATTTATATACACACTTACCCAAGCACATAAACATATCTGACTTTCAGCTAGTCCAGTTATTTCAAATTTTTTTTCTGTTTTCAACTCATTCGTTTGTGCTGTGAGATAGCTTACATCTTCTGTTTTTTCAGTCTTTTGACTTTGTTTTAATATTTTTTGTGGTCCCAGGGAGTCATTGGTTTCTATTTGATCCATTTCAATTTTCAGGGAGTTTGTTGCTTAGGGAAGATTTAGTCCATGGGTGGGGAACTCGTGGCCTGGAGCTGCATGGCACCTTTTAGGTCCCTGGGTGCGGCCTTTAAACTGAGTCCAAGTTTCAGAGAACAAATCCTGTTATTAAGGGGCTTTGTTCTGTGAATTTTGGATTCAGTCAAAGGGCTGCACTTGAGGACCCAGAGGGCCACTTGTGGCCTTGAGGCTGCAGGTTCCCCACCTTTAGTTTAGTACCTCTTGTGTAAAGTTGTTAATTCCCTCTCTAGTTCTTTCTTTTTTTTTTCTTTCATTTCTTTTCCAATTTTTTCCTCAAGTACCCTTATTTCACTTATTAAAAAAAAACAACAACCAAGTTTTTAATCTCTTTCTTAAAAATCTAATTTCATCTCTTCTAGGAATTCAGGTGAATTTGTGCTCAAGCTATGTTTTACTTTGAGGTTAAACTTGTAGATGTTTTGGAATCATTCTCTTCTGCATTTGTGTCCTGAGTGTTCCTTGTACCGCAATAGCTTTTCTTATGGTGAATTTTTTGTATGTGCGCTCATTCTTCCCTCCTTCTTCCTGACTTTGGACTTGATGTTAGGGGCTGGGCTCTGTGTACTTCTGTAGGGAGAGTCTGGGCTGGTCCTGTTGATGCTTTCTTGGGGTTTTGAATATTGTGCTATTCCATGATCTCAGGGGTAGCTCAGGGTGGTGAACCTGCAAGCTTTCAGTGCTCATAAAGTGGTCTGATCCAAGGTAAAGTGTGATTTGTGGCTCCATGTTCTGAGCCCTGCAAGTTCCTGACCAGGATTTGGGTCTGCTTCCACTGTCAGCCTGCTGGGAAGTTCTGCAGGTTCAGAGTGAGAGAAACATAGGTTCTCTGCTGGTCTGGAATTTCTGCCCTGTTTTTTCCTTTTCAGGCTTCAGACTGCACTAGAAGCTGAAACTGAAATCCCACGCTACTCATGGGGTCAGAGCCACACTGATCCTGACTGCTTCTGAACTTGGTCCTCTCTCAATACGCCACTCCTGTACTCAGGTTCCTTCCTCATTCCACTTTGGATCTACGACCCTGGACTGTACGGTGGGTGCCAAAGCTGCCAGTTAGCACTGGTTCCTGTGCCTTTCCTGAGGTCACAGGGCCCTTTTGTAGATCTGAAGCTTCTTACCCTAATGTAGCACCTCTTCCCTGCATTTGAGTGTTCTATACAGCTTGCTGGCCAGACTTAGTCCCCGGTAGCCATTGATCTCCATGTCTCCATACTGACTTGGCCTTGGAAAATGACTTACTGTGACTTTTTCTTGGATTTCCCCATGAGATGTGTTTTCTAGACTTGTTTGGAGTAGTTTTTTTTTTTGGTGGGAGGACAGGGATGAAGTTAGAGTTTGGTATACTTATTCCTATTCCTTCATCTTGATTCCATCCTCTTATTGCATATGTTGATTTCTTCCTTGATTTCTCTCCTTCCTGATCCCCTACTAGTGTTTATGTACTTGTCAACTCCTTGGAATTCCTTCCTCTAGGAAGGGAAGCCAGAGGTACATTTCCTGCCTGTCCCTTTGGTAATCTGGTATGTCTGTACACAAAGTTTCTAGGTTCCAAGTGGTTCTAGCATAGTCTGTAAAAATCCATAGAGGATTTTGTTTTAGTGAGTTAGCAAGCTCAGCATTGTTGTCAACTTGATCTGACATTTCCTTTTGCCATGTGGTTTGTCTACACCAAAAGGCAGGAGTCTGGCAATAATGAGTGTAACTCAAAATTTTTACCTCTGTGACCCCAGAGGGCCATATTCAAGTACATTATGAGTAGGTGAAAATCACAGGAACCACAAAAGAAGGAACGTTCAGTTTGTGGCATAGCCAGTGTTCCCAACATAGTGTCTGTGTCAACTATGGTGACAGTTCTCTCTGTTCCCGTGACCAAAATATCCTTGCCCATGCCTACCACAGACAAAACCTTCTTTTATGAGGATAGTAGGATCAGATGTTGGTCTTTTTGAGGCAGTGTTTGTGTTTAGGACTGAGCCCTACATTTTGTGATAAAACAGTCCTATGTGGGGAATAGGCATTGTGGGATCCTGGAAATGTTCCACCTGACCTGAATTGGCAATTTCTTCAAAGAGAACCCTTTAATCATCAACATTTTTAGATTCAATGAGTTTAGTGCCTAGTTCTCAGTTTTCCTCTATATTCCAACTCATATTAGGGCACTTCATTTGAACATATTGATATTCAAATGTCCTCATTTCCCAGTTCTTTAATCTCCTCAGTTCCCGGTTCCTACTCCTTCAGTCCTCCTCAGCTGCAGATAGGGATGGTCATACCCCTGATCTTGCTGACTCCCCCAAGTGTTTTATTTCCTGTTAATGAACTGTGAAATTCCTTTATTTGATCATGATCTTCTGTCTTTTCATATCACTCTATGCCTTTTGACTCCTGCCTCTTGTTTTTTGTCCTTACTGTGTGACCTCCAGTTGTTCTACCCCTTAACACTTTCAACTAGACCATCTCCCCTACATTGTCTACAATCTTCTCCATTCCCATTCCTGATCTCTTGATGAGCCAGTTCAACTTTGTACTGTCCTCTGATTTTGAATTCCTTGTCCTCTGGTCCTGTCCCAATCAGCTTGCCAAACCTCCACCCTGAATTATTCTCACCATTTACTTCTTCCACTCTTATTCATGTGCTGCTGAACAGAGCTGGAGGAAAACCATGCTGACTAGGTCCATTACAAATTTATGCTACCTAACCTTGACTGGGCCTTTACTCCATACAGAAAGACATTCTTATTACTTCTTCCTAATCATTTCTTAAATTCTGTTTGTTGTTGTTTGTCTTTCATTCTTGAAGAGGAACAATGACATCATGAGTGTATTGTCTTGACTTGTGTCTGAATTGGATTTGAGTGAGGCAGAGCTGTGCAAAGTTGTCAGCCTCCATCTCTCCTCCTGAGTTATTGGAGTCCAGTGGCAAGACAAAGGTCAAGATGACTGGTGATGTCCCAGGATGCAGTGGGTGATGTTGGCCTTCCTCTTTTTTTCAAGCCTCTCATGGAGCCTACTCCTCTACCCTTTCATTTGAGGGTGTTGTCTTATATTTCACCAAAAAAATTGAAGCCCTTCATTAAAGGCTTGTTTAGTGAACTTCAAATCCCTTCTTATCTCACATACATTTGACATCTCTTCTTTTACTCCAGTCTCTGATGATGAGGAGGTTTTTCTACTTGCCAACCCCTACATGCACCCTGGGTTCCATCTTCTCTTTTCTTCTCTAGCAGTTTGCTCCTAATATCATCCCTTTTTCTTTTTTTTAAACTTCAGTCTCTCCCTATTTATTGACTCCTTCCTTGCTGCCTACAAACATGCCAAGTCCCCTCTATCCTTAACAAAATCCTCACTGGATCCCACCATGCCCTCTAGCTATCATCCTATGTCCCTCCCCTCCTCAGATGAACTTGCTGAAAAAGCCATCTTTAATTATTGCAACCACTTTTTCTCCTTTATTCTCTTTTGTAGCTTTTTCAGGCTGGCCTCTGACCTCTTCATTTAACTGAAACTGCTCTCCACAGAATTACCAATGATCTCTTAATTGTAAAACCTAATGACCTTTTTTTCCCCCAATCCACTTCTTTCTTTTCCTCCAAACCCTTTCTTTTTCCAAACTTACCTGTTCCTTTTAGGGATACCATCATCCTCCCAGGCACCCCAGTTCAAAACCTCAGTCTCATCCTCAGCTCCTCATTCTCACTCATCCCATATAGCCAATCAGTTGCCAAGTCTTGTCAGTTCTACCTCCATAACATCTCTCACATCTGTCCCCTTCTCTCTGCTCATACAGCCACCACCCTAGATTCTTACCTGGACTCATAGCCTTCTAGTTAGTCTCCTTGCTTTATATCTGCTTTATCCCAACCAAAAGTTATTCCCAAAGTTATTTTCCTAAAGCATAGGATTGACTGTGTTTTTCTCTCCTTACCCTCTCTCACTCTTTAAGCTTCAGTGTGTAATAGACTTCCAGGATCATATATAAAGGTCTTTGCTTAACATTTCAAAGTCTTCGTAACCTGGCTCTTTCAGATTTTTTCATTCTTATATTCTACTTCATTTCATGAACTCTTTGATCCCACCATACTGGCCTGCTTGCCATTCCTCAAAGGGCTAGTGGGTCATGCTGCCCTCCTTCATTGTCTTCCTTTTTCTCTTCTCCCCCTCATACATGTACAGAGAAATCTCTCTTTAGAGATGGAATCAGGGGTGGTGACTAGAGAGTAGGTCATGTCCTGTGTGAGGAGAAAGTTCAGGCTGATAATGCCCATGTTACAGGGGTAGGAGTAGAGAGAAGGAAGTAAGTACCTTTTCTTTTTGTTTTCACCTTAACCAAACAAACCTCCAAACCCAGAAAGAAGGCTAAATAAATAAGGCTGAAATGACAAGTTTGGGGTCAGACTTTAGATGACCAGATTAAGGAATCTGTGTTATACAATGAAAGCAGTGGAAGAATTTTGAACAGAGGAGTGCTATGATCATACCCATGCATTAGGAAGATTAGAGAGAAGAGAGTCTAAAGATAGGGAGTACAGTTAGGAGACTGTTTTGGTGATCTAGAGCAGAGGTGACAAGGGCCTGATCTCGGGTAGTTGTGGTATGAATGAAGAGGAGAGATGAATGGGAGCTGGATTTTGGGGGTAGAATTAATAGGTTTTGACTCCTAAGTAAATAAACGAACTTAGGGGGTAGTTTGGAGGCCCCACTACTCCCTTTTAGTATTAGGTCATTGCTCAGACAATGTAGTCTCCCTGAATCGGGACTTAATCACACATACTTCCCCATGACTGCCTTTATAGTAGTTTATCCCTTCCAGAAGAGGACCAATGACATCACCAGATGATGTCTTGACTTGTGTGTGAATTGGATTTAAGTGAGGCAGAGTTGCACAAAGTGGTCAGCTTCACTCTCCCAGAGTCATTGAGGTCCAGTGGCAAGACAAAGTCAGGATGAATTGTGATGGCTCAGAGTATGGTGGATAACCTTGGCATCTTTGATGTCTAACCAAGTTCTAAGTGTTCCATAGAGCCTGCTTTAGCCATCTTTATGGCCACCATTAGAATAAATTGTTCTCATCTGCCCATTCCACTGGGCGAAGTCTTTATATGCTTGGGGTAGACATCCTCTTACCTCACTGATGGGTTTGAGGCCTGTTGGTTACCCTCAACCTGGTCTAGCCCATCTGCTAAGAAGGTTTACTTGGGTGTGGTCAATGCTCATGCTATAGCTTCTTGGAGGCACAGGTGAGATTTGGGTGAAAGGTAGACACCAAAAGTGGGTGAGCAACACTGAAAAGGGCTCTGCAAGCCCTCATACCGGAGGTGCTGGTCCTCTCTGAGAATCCAATATATATGCTCCACTTATGAAAGTACTGAATGGATGAATGAAAAGCATTTATTAATATTGTACACCTACCATGTGACAGGCTTGGTGTTAAGCACTGGGGATACAAATACAAAAGTGAGGCAACAGTCCCTGCCCTCAGTGAACTTGCAATTACATAATGGGTGGAAGCACATATAGGGGAGTGGTAACCAGGGAAGGGAATTTTGGTCTGGAAAGTCATGGGGTTAGTGAATGGAGGCTGAATGAGTATGAATTTTATTACTGTTCCCAGACCTAGAGGTGAATGAGGGGGAAGAGGGAGAATATCCACATGGGAGGGGAGGGAAGGAAGAGGTTATGCCCATGGTAGTGGAGTAAATTACAAGGAGATGGCTGGTACCAGAGGACTGGCTAGGATGTCTCCCTTCCAGAAAAATTCTCTGGGGAATGTATATAGAGTGCTCCAGACCTTGAACATAGCCAATTTTAAGTGAAGTCAAACTCACTGTGAAGGTGAGAGTCAGAGTGACGTTACAGGAGAGGGGAATGGCCCAGGGCTTAAAGGATAAATTTTCAGTTGAATTTTCAATCTTTGTTTTGGAGGCCAAAGGAGGAATGTGAACAGGAGGCATGCTTCCAAATTGGCAGGACCTTTGGGATAAAGTTGAAGCAGTTATCAGAGTGGCCATTGACTCTCCCAAACACATTGGAAGGGGAAGAGGACAGAATAACCAAGAAAAGAAAAATGTCCAAACAATCTGACTAATCTACTAGAGCAGACAAATACGTCCTTGTACACCCACTGGGAAAAGGGCTTTGGGTAAAAGAGCCTGGGAAGGCTTACAAAGAAAATTAATTACATGCAATGTCCAGAGTATGCACAAAAAAGCTGGCTTATTATCTACTTGAAAAAAGTACTGGACTTGGAGTCAAAGACCTTGGTTTGATTGTTACTTACTAGCAAAGTGTTCCTGGAAGTCACTTAATTTCACTGTGCCTTACTTTTAATGTCTCTACAAACAGGGATAATGTTCATAGTATCTCTATGTCAGTGAGTTGTCAGCAAAGGGCAGTGTAGATAAATATTAAAAAATCTTGTAATTATTATTATTGATACAAATGTGATTAATAGTATTAACATAGTGGTCATTACAGTAAATGTAAGCAGTAATTGGCCACTAAGGGAAAATTTTTCACAGATCAGGGTTTGAACAGGCCTATGGTCATGGGAACTGATAGAAAATATCCTCACCTAGATTTGTGTTAGTCTATCAAGTGAGATAGTTTTTGTAAAGGGCTTAGCACAGTGTCTGTCACATAATAGGTACTATATAAACACTATTATTATTGTTGTTATTATTCTTACTAGCCATTTTCCTCAGGGACACAAAAAAGGTCTGGGTGATCCTGCTTTTGGCTTCCATGACACTCAGAAGAGAGGGGGAGAAATGGAAGGAGGAGGAGTCTGCTTTCTAGGAAGATGTTAAATTTACCCCCTTGGGGGAGGCCTGTGCAGCTCAGTAGCTGAGGAGGAGGGGAGTGGAGGGAAGGGGATGCAACAGCCTTGTAAAGAATGGGGGAGCAATGGTGATCAACTGCAGAGTTACAGTGACACAGAAAGAAAGAAGCTCCGTAGAGAAGGAGTCATGTGAGACTTGCCGGGGAAGCTTCAGGTTTGATGTCCCTTTGGGCATTTTTTCTGTTCTTCTGGGAGTCCTCCCTTCCCAGAAGGGAGACTAGCAAGAGTGGGGCCAGCCTGTCTCTGCTCGTTATAGTTGGTGTGTTAGCTGCAGCCTCACCAACTTTTCTGAAGCCATTCCTTTTCCCTTTGGGCACATTTGCATCAGCAGTCAGGAGCTTGCAACATCTATTCAACTAGTGGTTTTCAAACTCTATGTAGCTATGCTCCCTTCCTTTCTTTTTACCCCCCCCCAAAAAAAAATTCCTCCCTCCCTTTCCATGAAACAGTCTACATGGTATTAACTTTCCTTAGTTTCTTCTATTATTCAAATTAAATATAATTTTATAATACATAAATAACAATAAAGATAAGGTATAAAATAAGAACTAATTGTTGGGCTGCATTCACTCTTACATGACTATAAATTTAGAGATGGTAGAAACTTTATTTTTACAGTGGAGGAAACCCAGGCCCAGGGAAATTAAACAGTTTCTTCAATTTCATACATTCATTTATGTAACCAAGCTAGGATTTGAATTCAGGTCTTTCTGCATCCAAAGCTAGTATGCTTTCCGCAGCAGCATCATACTGTGCAGAGATAAGATTAAAACATGACTGCAGCCACTGGCATCCTGAATATTTAAAAATCTGGAATGGGATATGTATATGAGATCAGAGGTGTGGGAAAGACTGGTTTGCCAAAAGGCCCCCCAGCACATTTCTTTTGGCAATAGGGGAATGAAAGACCTTGGACTGGATATTGAAGCCAAGATCAGAGGGTTATTGGAATAGCTGTACTGATTCTCTAGTGCTGGGGAGTCCCCATATGTACATGGGCCAGCATGGGTTCTGGTCCCATCCACCACAGGATGGGTGTAGTGGGAGGCATTTAGTAGGCAATAAGGCTCTATCCCCACCTGGCTTTTAACTTCTCTGGGTATAAGTTCTACACCCAGAGCTGGAAGAAGAGCAGGTGCAGGGAGGGTAGACTATTTATGGAGCCATGAGGACATGAAGTAAAGTTGGAGGAAATGAGGAAGGGTTAGTGGATCCATATTCCTCCTATTGTAGCCCACTGTCCTACTTGTGTTTGGCAAAAGCAGACATCCGTTTCTACCACAACTTGTCAGTTAGAGCTAATTCTTCCTGTTAGTCTTGCTTTTTACTTTGATTTTAACTTTGTCATTGAAAAATTATGTGTGCTTATGTTAGGGTTGCACTTAGACATGTACAATAACTTTGGCCTTTGTTTCATGACTCCTCTGAAAGGACCTCTTACAGCACCAGGCTTCCCCCCTCCCCTTCTCCATATATATATATCTTGCCTGTTCTCCGTATCCCACACTGAAGCTCTGGGAAAAATTACTTATAGCTTAGGTTTGGCACACGTCTAGGGTGTCCTCAAAAGGAGGAAGGGGTATAAAGGTTCTCAGTGCCACACTGTAGATGAGGTATAGGATAACTATTTTCTACATACAAAAGGAATGCTAAAAGAAATTAAGACTCACAAGTGCACATATGAAGCTTAAACATGAAAGCAATACTACTATGATACTGTTTTGGGATCCTGGTACTTAAAACATCAGAGCACTAAACATTTGTAAGGAGTGCTGAGCTGTTATTTCATCTTCACTTTTACTCTGCACTGTCCTAACTCCCTCAGGATCCCTGTATTTTAGCAAGCCAGGTCAGGCTTGGACTCACCCTCCTGTCAGGCTATTCCTCCAAGAAGTGCTTTTGTGGATACTGGGGCCCCTCCTATTCACCTAGATTAACATATATGCTGGCTGCCATGAGTACACAGTTTATCACTTTACCAGGACTCTGAAAAAGGCCTGATATGCTCAAGAGAGAGAGGTCTATAGGGTAGGGTCACTCCCTTTGTGGTCTGTTGAGAGGGTGGCTCTTCCTAACCCAGTGGCCAGTTCTTTCTGATTTGGCTTTGATGCAGTATCTTCCCCTTGTGGCTGAGGGTGGAAAGGGGACAAGAAACTACCCAGAGTTTGCTTCATCCAAGTTCCTCCTTCAGTACTGACTCAGTCAGACATATATGGCCCATCATAAAGGGCCAGGACAGATGTGTCACCAAAAGGAATCCAGATCCAAGGACTACACATGTGGCACTAGAAAAGGCCCAGTTCCAGGCATGCTCCAAGGGATGTACAGCCAATCAAGGGACCTTCCTCAGATTATATTTGTTACCTTAGCAAGATTAATTGGTGGGAAACTCAACTGTACTTTCATCTGAAATCAGATTATTTAGAGAGGCTGGGCCTCTAGTAACAATCATCTTTTGTCTCATTTAGTCCCATGTTGGCACATAGGACAATTTTTACATACATATTAGATGAATGACAAGCCCTATTCATTTAACAAGAGAGGTGAGAAAAATAGCCAGATCTCTCTCTTTAGGGGCCAAGTTGTGTTTGGATCAAACCTGATCTCTATGCACATAGGTCCAGAGTTTAGAGGAACCTTGGTAGAAGAGGGAGGGGGCAAGTTCCTCGGTTTTCCTTCTCCTTTTCTTTTCCAGAACCATCAGTGGTTCTCTATGTCATTATACTATTGTGAAATGACGTTTTATTTAACCAAAAAGTGTGTGTGTGTGTGGGGAAGCTAGAATATCTTTTGGGAGGCTGGCAGACAGATCTACCATGCCTGGAGTGTCCTCTTTCCTATTTCACCCTGTTGAAATTCTTCTAATTGTTCAAGGCCCAGCTCTTCCTTGAATTTTTACCTGATTCTTCATAGCTCTTATAATGTAATATCTGACTCTTCATAGCTCTTATAGTGTAATAGAATTAAAGTGACATTTAAGTGCCCATTGTATGTAGAGCATTGTGATAGGCACTAGGGAGATAAAAGTTTTAGATAAGATTCCATAATTGCCATCAAAAAGTTTGCAATCTAGTGCAGGGGTAAGCACTAATATATTTCACTATAATATATAAAATACTATGATGAGTGCATTGGAGAGTTACAAAACAGTGCTTCTATGAGATTTGAGGGTAACCATGATCATTTAGGGGATCAGGGAAGAGGAGATGGTATTTGAGTTGGATTTTAAAGGGTAAGTAAGAATTTCATAGGTAACAGAGAGAACATTCAAGCATAGGGACTGGATAAGCAAAGGTATGGTGATATCATCATGCAAAGCAGGTGGGAGGTGCATCAAGTGTATCAGTTTGGTTGGAGTGTAGAGGCATGTAAGGGAGTTAGAGGAAATCAGTCTTGGGAGGTACAGCCTTAGGGAACTGTTGAAGATTTTGAACAGAAGAGTGATGGTCAGATCTTTGCATAAGAAAGATTATTCTGGCAGTACTATGAACTATGAATGTGTTGTGGAGGTATTATGGAGAATGGAAGCAACATGATCTATTATAAGGCTATTGCAGTAATTATAGTGGTGGTAGTGAAGACCTTTACTGCTACAGTAGTTGCACTGTTTGGAAAAGAAAATGTTGTACAGATAGAATCCAGTCTTAGTGGCACGTTGGAGATGAGGGGTGAAAGGAAGAAGTCAGTGATAACCCCAAAGTTGTGGCATGGAAGACCAAATGAACAGTGGCACCACAGGGAAAAAAAATTATGGTCAGAAAATCAGGCTCAGGGGGGAAAAAAGAGTGTGCTTCATTGGATGTGTTGGGGTTGAGATGCTGGTTGATATCCAGGTAGAGATAAAAAAGGCAGTTGGAGATTCAGGTCTGAAACTTGGAAGAAAAGTCAAGACTAGAAATATAGGTATGGAGGTAAACTACATAAAGGTGGTAGTTGATGCCAGGGAGAGCATGGAGAGACAGTAAGAAAAGAGGGCCAACAATAGGCCCTTGGGGAATATGAAGGTATTTGGAAAAGAATAAGTCACTTGAAAAGCATTCAAAGAAGGACCATTTAGAAAGATAGGAGAACCAAGAGAACTCATTCATTAATTTAACAAACATTTATTACAGACATACTGACTGATTTGTTGTTGTTCAGTTGTTTTTCAGTCATGTCTTACACCCAAACTCATCCTTCTTTTGAACTTCCATGTTATTGACAGTCATGATGTTTTGCTCCCTCCCTCATGGGGAAAAGAACATTGCTTCATTGACCATGCCCTTGTGAAAAAACAAAGCCATATGATATCTTTTTCTATTCATTAGCAATGAGCTCTCTCCTTCCTTCTTTTTGCCCATGAAAAAGACTTCCTGTTAAGCTATTTCGTGCAGGAAATAGGGACATTGCAGGCCTTTTTTTTGCATTCTTCTCTTCCATCCCACCAAGTAGCGTAGATTCAAATGTTGGACTAGAAAGAAACCCTAGCTGACAGGGATCTGAAATCTGATCTAAGGGTTGATATAAAATGTTACTGAGGATTATTTAAAAAATAACATCTATAGCTCTAAAGTCTTTATACCACATCTGGGAAATTTCTTGGTATAGTCTTGATCCTCTATAATTACATTACAAAGAAGATGTGAAATTCCATGACTACATAGATTGTTTTATTTTATATAGCAAAGATGTAAGGGAAAAGGTTTCAGCATTTGTACATAGGAACTTCATCTGATATATTTCAGAACCACCTCCTGTGACTGCAAGTAATGGAAATGGGTACAATCACTAGTCCTATTGTTCTGGGTTCAGCTCCAGAACTGGAACTGAGACAGCGAAAAATAAACCATAGGAGTGCTAGATGATGTCTCTGACTCCCAGCTTTCTCAGCAGTTGATGAGGTTTTCAGACACTTCCTGTCTTAGCTGCCTAGTTTGGACTCACCTCTCCATTGTAGTACTGAATTGGCAGCTTGCTGTTGTTCATTTGTTTCGGTCATGTCCAGCTCTTTGTGACCCCCTTTGAGGTTTTCTTGGCAGGGATATTGGAGTGGTTTGCCATTTCCTTCTCCAGCTCATTTTACAGATGAGGAAACTGAGGCAAACAGGGTTAAGTGACATGCCTAGGGTCACACAGATCTGTCACTCTATCCACTGCACTACCTAGATGCCAACTCCACCCCCCCCCCCCCAAATTGGCTGAACTTCATGCCTAATGCTGCTTTCCATGTGCTGGTCCCTACTCTACTTCCTAGTTTAATCTCAGCTTCCCCTTCATTACTCTGAGGAAAACCACTGCCAGCATCACCTTCTTGAAGTTCTCAGTCTCAGTGTGGTCCCACAGGAAGATATGAGCAGGCACCTCCCTGCCTTCTTTATGGGTGTGGAATATTGAATATGATGTCAGTGATTATTCTTGACAACTTATGAGACATTCCACACCTGTAGTTTCTTACTTTTCTACTCATAAGAAATATATTTCATTATTTGTCCTCTGGGACCAAGATTGGTCACTACATTCCATGTGATGTCAGCTGCCTTTTAATGTTTTCATCAACATTATTGTAGTCATTGGTTCTTTTTCTTTTGCCCTGCATCAGTTCATATTAAGTTTTTCTTTGTTTATTGACTCATTCTTTACAAAGCATAAACTGGTGATTAAAATGCACCGCAGATTTCTTCTTGAGGAGATACTACTCCACCTTAATCAGTGTTTAGCATTCTCCCCAGCCTGCATACATACCTAAAAAAGAACTTTATTATGTTTGCTAGAATGTCACTTGTGTACTAACTAGTCATGCATTTGAATCATGATTCATTTGACAGAAACACTAAAGTAACTCTGTCAAAGTAATTGTCCATCAGAATTTCTTATTGTGACTAAGTAGCAGGTTTTAATCAGGAGGTCCATTTAGAAAGAGTTAAGTAGTATAGACTTGCTTTAAGGAATGTTGTAGATCACAAAATTCATAAGGGCTAGAAAAGAGCCTTCATGAATTGTTTTAAGAATGTCACATAGCTTCTAAAATCAGGTGAGAATATTTTTTTCTTCCTATCTTATGGCAAATCTGGATCTAAGAGCTGTTTTTTTCTCATTCATATGTTCGTTCAGAATGGGATTTCATTAGTGGCATTCTTCATTGGGTACCTTTTATTTGGCTTTTGTATTCTACTATCTAAGAAGTTCGTGAAATTGAAATTTTTTTAGGAGGTAGACTATTTATTCTCTTTGGCATTTACTCTATTACCTTGTAGTGTTCCCACATGAAGGAGGATTCACTTGTGAAAAACTGAAGGTATAGAGAATTTTCTCATGTGTTCCATAGTCTATTAAAGTTTTTTTTTCTCCCTCATTCTGCTATAGCAGAAGGAGACTTTCACAAATATCCCTAGAAGCTGAAGGAAAACTTGAAACATGGAGTGATACAAGGAAAAGATTGAATTATTTATAACATGTCAGCTGGCTGTTCTGTCTGTAGGCAGACTCCTCTCTCGGGCTGTCAAACAGGCCTGTTTGAGCCATTATGTACATCCTGTGGATGCGTGTAATGACTTTCCATCTCCTTTTTTTAGTAGGCGAAAAAGGGTGTGCATGTACAGTAGCAGTTCTGTTATTTTTCTGATAAACGTGGATTTAGATAAAATCTTGAATGAGGAAGGTTTGGTACTCTGATGGCTATGGCATTTCTTGTATTGATACAGGTTGTACTCCCTTCACGCTTTCTTATAAGCTTCATTCTTATCCATATTTCCCTGTATATCCCCTAGAGATTATCCTGTGTGTTAGAGGCCTTCTTCTCATAGTGATATCAAGGGATAACACAGGTTAAACATACTTGTTTTCCATTTTCAGTATTTAATCAGCCCACCTCCATTTCCTGTGATACATGTATTTTCTATTTCATGTGTATTAAAAAAAATTATGTTCTAACATCTTTTTGCATGTGTAAGGCATTTTTGGTAACTTGTTGCAACTCATACCTCTTTCTGTTGGCCTTTGGGTTTTTAGTGATTTTAATTTTTCTGGGATCATGGAGTTCTATAATTTACCATTATAGCATAATAAGTAGAATACTTTTGTTAAAGAGATGACTTTTGCAGAATATTACATGTTCTGATTTAATTTGTAGTGAGAATGTTAAGGTGGACTCTGTTCCTCTAGGAGTGGGTCAAATTAAGAGTCATTGGGCAAACATCAAGCATTGAGAATGTCAGGAGTTAAATGTTTATACATTGTTTAAGAATTGTGATTTTTCTACCATTTTTCTACCATTCTACCACTTTTTCTGCCATTTCACTGTCGCTGTGGAAGTAGAAGAAGCCCACCCAACATGGAGGACCATTTTGTGTTACTATTTCATTTGTTGCCATATCCAGAAAAAGTCTGCCATAGCCAGACTTTTAGTGTTGATATTTTAGGCACATAGGCAGCCTTGTCTTTATTAACATACAGAAGTCTATTGCCAGGGCCTGTGCTCAGCAGTAACAAGGGCAGACCAAGCAGCACTGGGTGTAGGCATTCTTCTCTCCCCCCAACCCCTCACGTTTGCTAAATTTTGTCTCCAGGTTCTGGTATTCCTAGTTATGACTCAGTCAATTCTTTAGCCTTTCCAGATCGGTAGAACATTTCAGAACTTGTTCTCTGTTGTTATAGCCTTCAAAAGCCAGGGTCATCTCCATATCATAGTGAAGCATCAGAGTAGTACTTCAGTGGAGAGTATTCTTTCCTTTTTTTTCCTTTATGTACTTCAGATCATCATTTTCGAAGAGGAAGAAATAGTGTATTGGTTTGAAGGTAGGCTATCTCAGATGTACCTAGTCAGTCTTTGGAGGCCTTGAAATAATTATACTCTTTGGCTCATTCCCTCATCTAGGGTTTCCTCCTAAGAGCATCAGAATTTCACCCATTTTTACATCTGCCCTAAGGAGATTCAAGTTTCTCTGTAAGCATCAAGCTGACAAAATATAAAACATAGAATAGGTTTAAGACACATGTAAAGAACAGAGAAATATCCTAGCCTTTTAGCAAAACAGTAGTTATGTCTCACCTATAAGCAAGTACTATTTCCTTCCTCCGTACCCTTAAGAGGGTCAATGACAGACCCTGAAAAAAAACCAAAAAACAACCCTCACAGTACTGATAGGTCAAGTCCCAGTAGCATGGATAGAATTGAGGATCTTGTTGGATCAATTAATCAACAAGTATTTATTAAGTGCCTTTGTCTCATTATTATGCTAGGCATTGGGGTTACAAACACACAAAAGAATTAAATAGTCCCTAGTCTCAAAGACGTTATGTTTAATTGATGTTGTCATCTTTTTACTTGCCTGATTTCTTCTGTGACCTTCATTCATTCCCTTCTTCCAGCACCTGTATACTGGTCTGCATTCTGCCCATCAGCTCTTGGCCTTGAAACTTTCCAGCACTCTGTACAATACCAATAGATTGTTGAAGCTCTTTTATCCCTTGGCTTGGCTTGATGCTTAATCAGCAACTGTTGCCTCTGTTATCTGCCACAGTTCATCTTTCTCATTGTCACCATACTCCAGAAGCACTATCTGTGAGAGTAGTGTGGTACAGAGTAAATAGTGATGGATTTATAGTCAAAGGACCCCAGTTCAAATTCTGGCTCTATCATTTAATTCCTTTGTGACCTTGGGTAAGTGACTTAATGTCTCTGAGCTTCAGTTTCCTCATCTGTAAAATAATGGTATTTTACCTCTGAAGTTCCTTCTATTTCTAAATCTGTGATCCTATGATATTGTACCTCCTCTTCCTTATAATCCTCTCTTTGCTTCTTTAGCAATATAGTAAAGCGTTACTTTGCAGCCTTAGTAATACCTCAAGACTTCACCCGCACAGTAAAGTTCAGAAAGGAGAGGCTGCTAAATTCCTCTTGTTATGAGAAGAGGTCATCTGGGAGAAATAAACATGGCCTGAGCGTGTGATTTGGTACACAGTGGTTGGAGAAGACAAGGCTCGAGTGAAGGATTCAGGAAAGTGGCACTTGTTCTGTCTTTGCATCCTCTATCTACCATTCACACACTTAATTTCACACACACGTACACACACATCAGACCTCACTACTTGCCATCTTCTGAACACAGTATATTCTTTCTTGTTTTCATGACTTTGCATGCATCATCCCCTATGACAAGAATATCCTTTTTTTCTCAATACCCATTTCTATTATAATTCTCTTCTTTCACAGTTGGTTACTATCTCTTCCATGAAACCTTTCCTAGTTGCCCTAACAAATAATAATCTTTCCATATTCTAATCTCATAGCACTTTGCACTTTTCTTATTCTAGAAATGGTTATGGAATTTGGTCATAATACTTCTATGATGATAAAGGGAACTTTTCCTAAATTTACTATGTTTTAACGATGAGAGATGTATAAAATATCTTGTCATGATCCTGTTAATCTTAGTCACGTATATTCTGTGCTCAAGGTCACCATATGCTTTCTCCCTCTTCTGCTCTGTGGACTCTCTTCTCAAAAAGGACTAGGAAAGCTCAGAAAACAAATTATTCAGATAAGTGGTATGATACCAAATCTGACCAACAGCGTCTCATCGCTGCTCCTCTGGGCTGATATGTAAGATGTGTGTGGACTCGTGTCTAAATACACAATACTTAAATTAATGGTCTGTGTACAGCCAAAACTGTTCAGTTCTATATTTGCCCTGGTATTTTCTTTTTTTTTTTTTAAATCACATAATACATTCTTACTTCAAAACTCCTTTCTGCCACAGGCATGTGCATACAATGTGAGTATACCTGGCCCAAGCTGTATGTATGCCTGTGATCTTTACATACACTTTTATCTCTCTCATTTTTCCTCAATCATTATTCCTCCATTTATACTAAAATCATCTCATGACAATCTGTAAGAAATTAAGAGATGGTTTAGAGAAATCTAGAAAGACTTATGTGAAATGAGCAGAATCAGAGGAACAATTTATACAATAATAACAATATTGTAAAGATGGACAAATTTGAAGTATGTAAGACTTCTGATCACTGCAGTGACCATGCATGATTTCAGAGGACTGATGATGAGGCATGCTACCCACCTCCTGACAAAGGTCATGTACTTAAGATGGAGAATGAAACACATATTTTTGGACATATTGAATGTGGAAATTTGTTTTACTTGACTATACATATTTGTTACCCTAGTTTCTTTTTTGTTTGTTTTGTTTCAACATGGAGGGGTGTTGGAAAGTAGAGAAAATAAATGATTTGTTAATTGAAGCATTTTTTTAATCAAAGAAAGCTTAAGAAAACCACCAAAACTGACTCTTGCTTACATCATAGTTCCCTTATCCCATTTGCAGAATCCAATCACTCTGACCATAAATATCAATTAGATCTCAATTCATGCTCTTTCCTTCTCCACACCAAGTCCAGTTTCTAACCAACCCTCCTCATTAACTCCAGATCCTTTTAGTGGTTCCAGGGGAAAGCTGGCCATCGTGTAGCCCCAGCCTCAGCTACACAGTTATTCATCCTTTCCCAGAATTATCAGCTTTTGACACATCTTGCCCCAAATTTTTTTGTTCAATAAGAGGTTCTGATAGCCAAAGCTATGGGTGAGCTGCTGCTTGTTTTGTATATGCACCAAATGTAATCTAAGCATATCAGTGGTGTGGAGGTGGCAATGTTATGCTGGTGAGGAAGATTAGTCACTCTCTTCTGTCCCTGACCCTCATATGGGTGACACCATTTTTTACCTGTTCCTCTCCTCTTACATGACTTTCTCTCCAGTTTCTCCCTTGGCTCCATGCCTCTGGAGGATTGGTTTTCCAATCAAACTTACTGTAGGAAGACAATGGAAAGGAAAATATTTGAATCATTCTCTCTTTTACTAGTTTGAGCTTCTTCCAACCTCCTCATACCAAATTGCTTACTTGTTTGTCCAGAAATATATGGTTACATATTTTTCTTTCTCCCCACTATGAGAATTACAAAATGTGAAGCACTAAATCTCTTTCATTCAGCTTAAGCCCCCAGCCAGGAAAAAAATCTCCCTGGCAAATATAGATTACAGTTATGAAATCTCTCTCTCTCTCTCTCTCTCTCTCTCTCTCTCTCTCTCTCTCT